>NW_025548635.1:82500-90000 GCF_905237065.1 Salmo salar
ATCCCTAATACACTGTAGTGATGTATCATATCCCTAATACACTGTAGTGATGTTATCCCTAATACACTGTAGTGATGTATCCCTAATACACTGTAGTGATGTATCATATCCCTAATACACTGTAGTGATGTATCATATGCCTAATACACTGTAGTGATGTATCATATGCCTAATACACTGTAGTGATGTATCCCTAATACACTGTAGTGATGTATCCCTAATACACTGTAGTGATGTATCATATCCCTAATACACTGTAGTGATGTATCATATCCCTAATACACTGTAGTGATGTATCCCTAATACACTGTAGTGATGTATCCCTAATACACTGTAGTGATGTATCATATGCCTAATACACTGTAGTGATGTATCATATCCCTAATACACTGTAGTGATGTATCCCTAATACACTGTAGTGATGTATCCCTAATACACTGTAGTGATGTATCATATCCCTAATACACTGTAGTGATGTATCATATCCCTAATACACTGTAGTGATGTATCATATCCCTAATACACTGTAGTGATGTATCATATCTCTAATACACTGTAGTGATGTATCATATCCCTAATACACTGTAGTGATGTATCATATCCCTAATACACTGTAGTGATATATCATATCCCTAATACACTGTAGTGATGTATCATATCCCTAATACACTGTAGTGATGTATCATATCCCTAATACACTGTAGTGATGTATCATATCCCTAATACACTGTAGTGATGTATCCCTAATACACTGTAGTGATGTATCATATCCCTAATACACTGTAGTGATGTATCATATCCCTAATACACTGTAGTGATGTGTCATATCCCTAATACACTGTAGTGATGTGTCATATCCCTAATACACTGTAGTGATGTATCATATCCCTAATACACTGTAGTGATGTATCATATCCCTAATACACTGTAGTGATGTATCATATCCCTAATACACTGTAGTGATGTATCCCTAATACACTGTAGTGATGTATCCCTAATACACTGTAGTGATGTATCATATCTCTAATACACTGTCGTGATGTATCATATCCCTAATACACTGTAGTGATGTATCATATCCCTAATACACTGTAGTGATGTATCATATCTCTAATACACTGTAGTGATGTGTCATATCCCTAATACACTGTAGTGATGTATCATATCCCTAATACACTGTAGTGATGTATCATATCCCTAATACACTGTAGTGATGTATCATATCCCTAATACACTGTAGTGATGTATCATATCCCTAATACACTGTAGTGATGTATCCCTAATACACTGTAGTGATGTATCATATCCCTAATACACTGTAGTGATGTATCTCTAATACACTGTAGTGATGTATCGTATCCCTAATAGACTGTAGTGATGTATCCCTAATACACTGTAGTGATGTATCCCTAATACACTGTAGTGATGTATCCCTAATACACTGTAGTGATGTATCCCTAATACACTGTAGTGATGTATCATATCCCTAATACACTGTAGTGAAGCTATCCCTAATACACTGTAGTGATGTATCATATCTCTAATACACTGTAGTGATGTATCATATCCCTAATACACTGTAGTGATGTATCATATCCCTAATACACTGTAGTGATGTATCATATCCCTAATACACTGTAGTGATGTATCCCTAATACACTGTAGTGATGTATCTCTAATACACTGTAGTGATGTATCTCTAATACACTGTAGTGATGTATCTCTAATACACTGTAGTGATGTATCTCTAATACACTGTAGTGATGTATCTCTAATACACTGTAGTGATGTATCTCTAATACACTGTAGTGATGTATCTCTAATACACTGTAGTGATGTATCTCTAATACACTGTAGTGATGTATCTCTAATACACTGTAGTGATGTATCCCTAATACACTGTAGTGATGTATCCCTAATACACTGTAGTGATGTATCCCTAATACACTGTAGTGATGTATACCTAATACACTGTAGTGATGTATACCTAATACACTGTAGTGATGTATACCTAATACACTGTAGTGATGTATCCCTAATACACTGTAGTGATGTATCCCTAATACACTGTAGTGATGTATCCCTAATACACTGTAGTGATGTATCTCTAATACACTGTAGTGATGTATCATATCCCTAATACACTGTAGTGATGTATCCCTAATACACTGTAGTGATGTATCCCTAATACACTGTAGTGATGTATCCCTAATACACTGTAGTGATGTATCCCTAATACACTGTAGTGATGTATCATATCCCTAATACACTGTAGTGATGTATCCCTAATACACTGTAGTGATGTATCCCTAATACACTGTAGTGATGTATCATATCCCTAATACACTGTAGTGATGTATCATATCCTTAATACACTGTAGTGATGTATCATATCCTTAATACACTGTAGTGATGTATCATATCCTTAATACACTGTAGTGATGTATCATATCCTTAATACACTGTAGTGATGTATCCCTAATACACTGTAGTGATGTATCTCTAATACACTGTAGTGATGTATCTCTAATACACTGTAGTGATGTATCTCTAATACACTGTAGTGATGTATCATATCCCTAATACACTGTAGTGATGTATCATATCCTTAATACACTGTAGTGATGTATCATATCCCTAATACACTGTAGTGATGTATCCCTAATACACTGTAGTGATGTATCCCTAATACACTGTAGTGATGTATCATATCTCTAATACACTGTAGTGATGTATCCCTAATACACTGTCGTGATGTATCCCTAATACACTGTAGTGATGTATCATATCCCTAATACACTGTAGTGATGTATCATATCCCTAATACACTGTAGTGATGTATCATATCCCTAATACACTGTAGTGATGTATCCCTAATACACTGTAGTGATGTATCCCTAATACACTGTAGTGATGTATCATATCCCTAATACACTGTAGTGATGTATACCTAATACACTGTAGTGATGTATCATATCCCTAATACACTGTAGTGATGTATCATATCCCTAATACACTGTAGTGATGTATCATATCCCTAATACACTGTAGTGATGTATCATATCCCTAATACACTGTAGTGATGTATCATATCCCTAATACACTGTAGTGATGTATCATATCTCTAATACACTGTAGTGATGTATCCCTTATACACTGTAGTGATGTATCATATCCCTAATACACTGTAGTGATGTATCATATCCCTAATACACTGTAGTGATGTATCATATCTCTAATACACTGTAGTGATGTATCCCTAATACACTGTAGTGATGTATCATATCCCTAATACACTGTAGTGATGTATACCTAATACACTGTAGTGTTGTATACCTAATACACTGTAGTGATGTATCATATCCCTAATACACTGTAGTGATGTATCATATCCCTAATACACTGTAGTGATGTATCATATCCCTAATACACTGTAGTGATGTATCATATCCCTAATACACTGTAGTGATGTATCATATCCCTAATACACTGTAGTGATGTATCATATCCCTAATACACTGTAGTGATGTATCATATCCCTAATACACTGTAGTGATGTATCATATCTCTAATACACTGTAGTGATGTATCCCTTATACACTGTAGTGATGTATCATATCCCTAATACACTGTAGTGATGTATCATATCCCTAATACACTGTAGTGATGTATCATATCCCTAATACACTGTAGTGATGTATCATATCCCTAATACACTGTAGTGATGTATCATATCCCTAATACACTGTAGTGATGTATCATATCCCTAATACACTGTAGTGATGTATCATATCCCTAATACACTGTAGTGATGTATCATATCCCTAATACACTGTAGTGATGTATCATATCTCTAATACACTGTAGTGATGTATCATATCCCTAATACACTGTAGTGATGTATCATATCCCTAATACACTGTAGTGATGTATCATATCCCTAATACACTGTAGGGATGTATCCCTAATAGTCTGTAGTGATGTATCATATCCCTAATACACTGTAGTGATGTATCATATCCCTAATACACTGTAGTGATGTATCATATCCCTAATACACTGTAGTGATGTATCATATCCCTAATGCACTGTAGTGATGTATCATATCTCTAATGCACTGTAGTGATGTATCGTATCCCTAATACACTGTAGTGATGTATCGTATCCCTAATACACTGTAGTGATGTATCGTATCCCTAATACACTGTAGTGATGTATCGTATCCCTAATACACTGTAGTGATGTATCGTATCCCTAATACACTGTAGTGATGTATCGTATCCCTAATACACTGTAGTGATGTATCGTATCCCTAATGCACTGTAGTGATGTATCGTATCTCTAATACACTGTAGTGATGTATCGTATCCCTAATACACTGTAGTGATGTATCGTATCCCTAATACACTGTAGTGATGTATCGTATCCCTAATACACTGTAGTGATATATCGTATCCCTAATACACTGTAGTGATGTATCCCTAATACACTGTAGTGATGTATCCCTAATACACTGTAGTGATGTATCATATCCCTAATACACTGACTGTAGTGATGTATCATATCCCTAATACACTGACTGTAGTGATGTATCATATCCCTAATACACTGACTGTAGTGATGTATCATATCCCTAATACACTGTAGTGATGTATCATATCCCTAATACACTGTAGTGATGTATCATATCTCTAATACACTGTAGTGATGTATCATATCTCTAATAAACTGTAGTGATGTATCATATCTCTAATACACTGTAGTGATGTATCATATCCCTAATACACTGTAGTGATGTATCATATCCCTAATACACTGTAGTGATGTATCTCTAATACACTGTAGTGATGTATCATATCTCTAATACACTGTAGTGATGTATCTCTAATACACTGTAGTGATGTATCATATCTCTAATACACTGTAGTGATGTATCATATCCCTAATACACTGTAGTGATGTATCATATCTCTAATACACTGTAGTGATGTATCCCTAATACACTGTAGTGATGTATCATATCCCTAATACACTGTAGTGATGTATACCTAATACACTGTAGTGATGTATACCTAATACACTGTAGTGATGTATCATATCCCTAATACACTGTAGTGATGTATCATATCCCTAATACACTGTAGTGATGTATCATATCCCTAATACACTGTAGTGATGTATCATATCCCTAATACACTGTAGTGATGTATCATATCCCTAATACACTGTAGTGATGTATCATATCTCTAATACACTGTAGTGATGTATCCCTTATACACTGTAGTGATGTATCATATCCCTAATACACTGTAGTGATGTATCATATCCCTAATACACTGTAGTGATGTATCATATCTCTAATACACTGTAGTGATATATCATATCCCTAATACACTGTAGTGATGTATCATATCTCTAATACACTGTAGTGATGTATCCCTTATACACTGTAGTGATGTATCATATCCCTAATACACTGTAGTGATGTATCATATCCCTAATACACTGTAGTGATGTATCATATCCCTAATACACTGTAGTGATGTATCATATCCCTAATACACTGTAGTGATGTATCATATCTCTAATACACTGTAGTGATGTATCCCTAATACACTGTAGTGATGTATCATATCCCTAATACACTGTAGTGATGTATCATATCTCTAATACACTGTAGTGATGTATCATATCTCTAATACACTGTAGTGATGTATCATATGCCTAATACACTGTAGTGATGTATCCCTAATACACTGTAGTGATGTATACCTAATACACTGTAGTGATGTATACCTATTACACTGTAGTGATGTATCATATCTCTAATACACTGTAGTGATGTATCCCTTATACACTGTAGTGATGTATCATATCCCTAATACACTGTAGTGATGTATCATATCCCTAATACACTGTAGTGATGTATCATATCCCTAATACACTGTAGTGATGTATCATATCCCTAATACACTGTAGTGATGTATCATATCTCTAATACACTGTAGTGATGTATCCCTAATACACTGTAGTGATGTATCATATCCCTAATACACTGTAGTGATGTATACCTAATACACTGTAGTGATGTATACCTAATACACTGTAGTGATGTATACCTATTACACTGTAGTGATGTATCATATCCCTAATACACTGTAGTGATGTATCATATCCCTAATACACTGTAGTGATGTATCATATCCCTAATACACTGTAGTGATGTATCATATCTCTAATACACTGTAGTGATGTATCCCTTATACACTGTAGTGATGTATCATATCCCTAATACACTGTAGTGATGTATCATATCCCTAATACACTGTAGTGATGTATCATATCTCTAATACACTGTAGTGATGTATCATATCCCTAATACACTGTAGTGATGTATCATATCTCTAATACACTGTAGTGATATATCATATCCCTAATACACTGTAGTGATGTATCATATCCCTAATACACTGTAGTGATGTATCATATCTCTAATACACTGTAGTGATGTATCCCTAATACACTGTAGTGATGTATCATATCCCTAATACACTGTAGTGATGTATCATATCCCTAATACACTGTAGTGATGTATCATATCTCTAATACACTGTAGTGATGTATCATATCCCTAATACACTGTAGTGATGTATCATATCCCTAATACACTGTAGTAATGTATCATATCCCTAATACACTGTAGGGATGTATCCCTAATAGTCTGTAGTGATGTATCATATCCCTAATACACTGTAGTGATGTATCATATCCCTAATACACTGTAGTGATGTATCATATCCCTAATACACTGTAGTGATGTATCATATCCCTAATGCACTGTAGTGATGTATCATATCTCTAATACACTGTAGTGATGTATCATATCCCTAATACACTGTAGTGATGTATCATATCCCTAATACACTGTAGTGATGTATCATATCCCTAATACACTGTAGTGATGTATCGTATCCCTAATACACTGTAGTGATGTATCGTATCCCTAATACACTGTAGTGATGTATCGTATCCCTAATACACTGTAGTGATGTATCGTATCCCTAATACACTGTAGTGATGTATCGTATCCCTAATACACTGTAGTGATGTATCGTATCCCTAATGCACTGTAGTGATGTATCATATCCCTAATGCACTGTAGTGATGTATCGTATCCCTAATACACTGTAGTGATGTATCGTATCCCTAATACACTGTAGTGATGTATCATATCCCTAATACACTGTAGTGATGTATCCCTAATACACTGTAGTGATGTATCATATCCCTAATACACTGTAGTGATGTATCATATCTCTAATACACTGTAGTGATGTATCGTATCCCTAATACACTGTAGTGATGTATCGTATCCCTAATACACTGTAGTGATGTATCGTATCCCTAATGCACTGTAGTGATATATCGTATCCCTAATACACTGTAGTGATGTATCCCTAATACACTGTAGTGATGTATCGTATCCCTAATGCACTGTAG
>NW_025548635.1:97500-110000 GCF_905237065.1 Salmo salar
ATGAAATGTGGTGATTGAAAGGTTTTATTGCTGAATGAAATGTGGTGTTTGAAAGGTGTTGTTGCTGAAGGTAGATGGTGATCAGTTGTTCTCGGCCTTCAGGACCTGCGCTGCTGTAGAGCTGCTATTCCACTGGCAGTACTGCCTGTCTCTACCTCCTGTACCATGCAGTACTGCCTGTCTCTACCTCCTGTACCATGCAGTACTGCCTGTCTCTACCTCCTGTACCATGCAGTACTGCCTGTCTCTACCTCCTGTACCATGCAGTACTGCCTGTCTCTACCTCCTGTACCATGCAGTACTGCCTGTCTCTACCTCCTGTACCATGCAGTACTGCCTGTCTCTACCTCCTGTACCATGCAGTACTGCCTGTCTCTACCTCCTGTACCATGCAGTACTGCCTGTCTCTACCTCCTGTACCATGCAGTACTGCCTGTCTCTACCTCCTGTACCATGCAGTACTGCCTGTCTCTACCTCCTGTACCATGCAGTACTGCCTGTCTCTACCTCCTGTACCATGCAGTACTGCCTGTCTCTACCTCCTGTACCATGCAGTACTGCCTGTCTCTACCTCCTGTACCATGCAGTACTGCCTGTCTCTACCTCCTGTACCATGCAGTACTGCCTGTCTCTACCTCCTGTACCATGCAGTACTGCCTGTCTCTACCTCCTGTACCATGCAGTACTGCCTGTCTCTACCTCCTGTACCATGCAGTACTGCCTGTCTCTACCTCCTGTACCATGCAGTACTGCCTGTCTCTACCTCCTGTACCATGCAGTACTGCCTGTCTCTACCTCCTGTACCATGCAGTACTGCCTGTCTCTACCTCCTGTACCATGCAGTACTGCCTGTCTCTACCTCCTGTACCATGCAGTACTGTATGTCTCTACCTCCTGTACCATGCAGTACTGCCTGTCTCTACCTCCTGTACCATGCAGTACTGCCTGTCTCTACCTCCTGTACCATGCAGTACTGCCTGTCTCTACCTCCTGTACCATGCAGTACTGCCTGTCTCTACCTCCTGTACCATGCAGTACTGCCTGTCTCTACCTCCTGTACCATGCAGTACTGCCTGTCTCTACCTCCTGTACCATGCAGTACTGCCTGTCTCTACCTCCTGTACCATGCAGTACTGCCTGTCTCTACCTCCTGTACCATGCAGTACTGCCTGTCTCTACCTCCTGTACCATGCAGTACTGCCTGTCTCTACCTCCTGTACCATGCAGTACTGCCTGTCTCTACCTCCTGTACCATGCAGTACTGCCTGTCTCTACCTCCTGTACCATGCAGTACTGCCTGTCTCTACCTCCTGTACCATGCAGTACTGCCTGTCTCTACCTCCTGTACCATGCAGTACTGCCTGTCTCTACCTCCTGTACCATGCAGTACTGCCTGTCTCTACCTCCTGTACCATGCAGTACTGCCTGTCTCTACCTCCTGTACCATGCAGTACTGCCTGTCTCTACCTCCTGTACCATGCAGTACTGCCTGTCTCTACCTCCTGTACCATGCAGTACTGCCTGTCTCTACCTCCTGTACCATGCAGTACTGCCTGTCTCTACCTCCTGTACCATGCAGTACTGCCTGTCTCTACCTCCTGTACCATGCAGTACTGCCTGTCTCTACCTCCTGTACCATGCAGTACTGCCTGTCTCTACCTCCTGTACCATGCAGTACTGCCTGTCTCTACCTCCTGTACCATGCAGTACTGCCTGTCTCTACCTCCTGTACCATGCAGTACTGCCTGTCTCTACCTCCTGTACCATGCAGTACTGCCTGTCTCTACCTCCTGTACCATGCAGTACTGCCTGCTCTCTACCTCCTGTACCATGCAGTACTGCCTGTCTCTACCTCCTGTACCATGCAGTACTGCCTGTCTCTACCTCCTGTACCATGCAGTACTGCCTGTCTCTACCTCCTGTACCATGCAGTACTGCCTGTCTCTACCTCCTGTACCATGCAGTACTGCCTGTCTCTACCTCCTGTACCATGCAGTACTGCCTGTCTCTACCTCCTGTACCATGCAGTACTGCCTGTCTCTACCTCCTGTAGCCATGCAGTACTGCCTGTCTCTACCTCCTGTACCATGCAGTACTGCCTGTCTCTACCTCCTGTACCATGCAGTACTGCCTGTCTCTACCTCCTGTACCATGCAGTACTGCCTGTCTCTACCTCCTGTACCATGCAGTACTGCCTGTCTCTACCTCCTGTACCATGCAGTACTGCCTGTCTCTACCTCCTGTACCATGCAGTACTGCCTGTCTCTACCTCCTGTACCATGCAGTACTGCCTGTCTCTACCTCCTGTACCATGTAGTACTGCCTGTCTCTATCTCCTGTACCATGCAGTACTGCCTGTCTCTATCTCCTGTACCATGCAGTACTGCCTGTCTCTACCTCCTGTACCATGCAGTACTGCCTGTCTCTACCTCCTGTACCATGCAGTACTGTATGTCTCTACCTCCTGTACCATGCAGTACTGCCTGTCTCTACCTCCTGTACCATGCAGTACTGCCTGTCTCTACCTCCTGTACCATGCAGTACTGCCTGTCTCTACCTCCTGTACCATGCAGTACTGCCTGTCTCTACCTCCTGTACCATGCAGTACTGCCTGTCTCTACCTCCTGTACCATGTAGTACTGCCTGTCTCTACCTCCTGTACCATGCAGTACTGCCTGTCTCTACCTCCTGTACCATGCAGTACTGCCTGTCTCTACCTCCTGTACCATGCAGTACTGCCTGTCTCTACCTCCTGTACCATGCAGTACTGCCTGTCTCTACCTCCTGTACCATGCAGTACTGCCTGTCTCTACCTCCTGTACCATGCAGTACTGCCTGTCTCTACCTCCCTGTACCATGCAGTACTGCATGTCTCTACCTCCTGTACCATGCAGTACTGCCTGTCTCTACCTCCTGTACCATGCAGTACTGCCTGTCTCTACCTCCTGTACCATGCAGTACTGCCTGTCTCTACCTCCTGTACCATGTAGTACTGCCTGTCTCTACCTCCTGTACCATGCAGTACTGCCTGTCTCTACCTCCTGTACCATGCAGTACTGCCTGTCTCTACCTCCTGTACCATGCAGTACTGCCTGTCTCTACCTCCTGTACCATGCAGTACTGCATGTCTCTACCTCCTGTACCATGCAGTACTGCCTGTCTCTACCTCCTGTACCATGCAGTACTGCCTGTCTCTACCTCCTGTACCATGCAGTACTGCCTGTCTCTACCTCCTGTACCATGTAGTACTGCCTGTCTCTACCTCCTGTACCATGCAGTACTGCCTGTCTCTACCTCCTGTACCATGCAGTACTGCCTGTCTCTACCTCCTGTACCATGCAGTACTGCCTGTCTCTACCTCCTGTACCATGCAGTACTGCCTGTCTCTACCTCCTGTACCATGCAGTCTTCATACGTGGTGAGTTCAGGGCAGCAGCTCTCAGATCTGAGATGACTTTTCTGCGTGTTTTGAAACGTGATCAATTGTAGATGGCTAATATCCTGAAGCTGAGCAGGAAGTAATAACATCAGGGAATAGGGTTTCATTTGGGAGTCTACCCCTGTCTATTTCCCTATGGGCCCTGGTCTGAAGTAGTGCACTATATAGGGAATAGGGTTCCATTGGGTCCTGGTCTAAAGTAGTGCACTATATAGGGAATAGGGTGGGGCCTGGTCTACAGTAGTGCACTATATAGGGAATAGGGTGCCATTGGGCCCTGGTCTGAAGTAGTGCACTATATAGGGAATAGGGTTCCATTGGGTCCTGGTCTAAAGTAGTGCACTATATAGGGAATAGGGTGGGGCCTGGTCTATAGTAGTGCACTATATAGGGAATAGGGTGGGGCCTGGTCTAAAGTAGTGCACTATATAGGGAATAGGGTGCCATTGGGTCCTGGTATATAGTAGTGCACTATATAGGGAATAGGGTTCCATTTGGGAGTCTACCCTGTCTATTTCACTATGGGCCCTGGTCTAAAGTAGTGCACTATATAGGGAATAGGGTGTGTCCTGGTCTAAAGTAGTGCACTATATAGGGAATAGGGTGGGTCCTGGTCTGTAGTAGTGCACTATATAGGGAATAGGGTACCATTTAGGACACACGACAGGTTTGTTATTAATCATAGTTTTGTCATAACAAGCAGCCCAGTTTTCAGTAACCATTGGGCTGACTGCTGGGTTTAGTGTTTCTCCCAGTTAGACAGATGGGGGCTGAGGAATCCAGCAGTACCTCACGGAGACTTGATGCTGAGCGCTGTGTACTTTTCAGAAAGGTAATATTTCATTAACGCTATACAGCCATCGTTCATGCTACAGATATCCTATCCTGTAGGGAATGCAGTCTCAGAGAGGGGGGAGAGACAAGGGGTTGATGGAGAAGGAGGAGGGAGGGAGGGAGGGAGAAGGAAGGAGGGAGGGAGGGAGGGGAGAGAGAGAGAGGAGAGAGAGAGAGAGAGGGAGAGAGAGAGAGAGAGAGAGGGTAGAGAGAGAGAGGGTAGAGAGAGAGAGGGTAGAGAGAGAGAGAGAGAGAGAGAGAGAGAGAGAGAGAGAGAGAGAGAGAGAGAGAGAGAGAGAGAGAGGGGAGAGAGAGAGGGAGAGAGAGAGAGAGAGAGAGAGGGGGGGAGAGAGAGAGAGTTTTTTCTTACTTTTTAACTCTGCATTGTTGGCAAAGGGCCCGTGAGTAATAAGCGTTTCACAGTAAATTCTACACCTGTTGTATTTTGGCACATGTGACAAATACATTTGGCTTCGATAACATTCAATTTGAGATGATCAGATTATTGACTATTTGAATTAAGGAGAGCATCAGTTGTTCCTCCACCACGACACGCTTATGATCAGTCTGCATGGTCAATGCAGCACATGGAGAGGCTTGTCAGTCTGCATGGTGAATGCAGCACATGGAGAGGCTTGTCAGTCTGCATGGTGAATGCAGCACATGGAGAGGCTTGTGATCAGTCTGCATGGTGAATGCAGCACATGGAGAGGCTTGTCAGTCTGCATGGTCAATGCAGCACATGGAGAGGCTTGTCAGTCTGCATGGTCAATGCAGCACATGGAGAGGCTTGTCAGTCTGCATGGTCAATGCAGCACATGGAGAGGCTTGTCAGTCTGCATGGTCAATGCAGCACATGGAGAGGCTTGTCAGTCTGCATGGTCAATGCAGCACATGGAGAGGCTTGTCAGTCTGCATGGTGAATGCAGCACATGGAGAGGCTTGTCAGTCTGCATGGTGAATGCAGCACATGGAGAGGCTTGTCAGTCTGCATGGTCAATGCAGCACATGGAACAATATTGACGATAACGTTGCTGTAGTGACTCTTAAATTGTGTTTCTTACATCAACAAACATCTAGTTTGTCTTTTTTCTTAACAAGTTGGGGCCTAAATCATGTTAACCGCTAATGCTAGTTAACTGGTAGCTAGTCAGTGGTGTTACTGCTGCTGTTCTAGTTGACCCAGTTAGCTGGTAGCTAGTCAGTGGTGTTACTGCTGCTGTTCTAGACCAGTGGTAGCTAGTCAGTGGTGTTACTGTTCTAGACCAGTGGTAGCTAGTCAGTGGTGTTACTGTTCTAGACCAGTGGTAGCTAGTCAGTGGTGTTACTGTTCTAGACCAGTGGTAGCTAGTCAGTGGTGTTACTGTTCTAGACCAGTGGTAGCTAGTCAGTGGTGTTACTGCTGCTGTTCTAGACCAGCGGTAGCTAGTCAGTGGTGTTACTGCTGCTGATCTAGACCAGCGGTAGCTAGTCAGTGGTGTTACTGCTGCTGTTGTAGACCAGTGGTAGCTAGTCAGTGGTGTTACTGCTGCTGTTCTAGACCAGCGGTAGCTAGTCAGTGGTGTTACTGCTGCTGTTCTAGACCAGTGGTAGCTAGTCAGTGGTGTTACTGCTGCTGTTCAATCTGAAACACATCACAAACACCCAGTCTTTAAATATGTGTTGGCAACTTGGCTTCTGTGCTTTGTTTAGTGAACGGTAATATACACCTCCTTGGTCCTGGCCCCTCTCTCTCTCTCTCTCTCTCTCTCTCTCTCTCTCTCTCTCTCTCTCTCTCTCTCTCTCGCTCTCTCGCTCTCTCGCTCTCTCGCTCTCTCGCTCTCTCGCTCTCGCTCTCGCTCTCGCTCTCGCTCTCGCTCTCTCTCTCTCTCTCTCTCTTTCTTTCTCTCTCTCTTTCTCTCTCTTTCTCTCTCTCTCTCTCTGATTGTGTGGGCCCCATCCTCAACTCTGTCTCTCTCACTCTCACTCACACATTGTGTTTCCTTGCTGCCACTTCTCACTACTCTGCAGCACAGTGGCTGGTGAACTAGTCTGATGGGAACATTAGAAGTGTAGCTGGCTGGTAATAGTGGTGGTGGTAGAGGGGGGTCTGATTGCCCCGGGCCTCCCCAGGGACGTCTCTCTCTGCGTGGGTCGTGACATGGGGGACAAGGCCTCAGCGTGTCAGACCTGGGGGCGGTTGGAGGGGAGGGGTAGTCTGTTAGCGATAAGGACCTATCGGGTTACCCTCCATTTATTTTCTCACTGCTTGGGCGTTCGTTCGTCCTCGCTCCACCGACCAGCACCCCTCTCTCCCCTCCCTCCCTCTCTCACCCCCCCCACCCCTCTCTCCCCTACCTCCCTCCCTCTCTCACTCCCCCCACCCCTCTCTCACTCCCCCCACCTCTCTCTCCCCTCCCTCCCTCCCTCTCTCTCTCCCCTCCCTCTCTCTCTCCCTCTCTCTCTCCTCTCTCTCTCCCCTCCCTCTCTCTCTCCCCCTCCCTCCCTCTCTCCCCTCACCCCTCTCTCCCCCTCCCTCCCTCTCTCACCCCCACTCCCTCTCTCTCTCTCTCTCCCTCCCTCCCTCTCTCACTCCCCCACCCCTCTCTCCCCCTCCCTCCTTCTCTCACTCCCCCCACTCCTCTCTCCCCTCCCTCCCTCTCCCTCTCTCACCCCCCACTCCCTCTCTCCCCTCCTCCCTCCCTCCCCTCTCACTCCCCCACCCCTCTCTCCCATCCCTCCCTCCCTCTCACTCCCCGCTCCCTCTCTCCAGCCACACTGCTTTGATGTCACTCTGAGTTCACTGGGCCCAGGAGAGGAAAATCAACAATAACATTAGAACGTGTTTATCCAGCGAGCTTTCTGTTGGATCCTCGCTCTCATTAATCCAGTGGAACACTGTGAAAATGACCAGTTTGACTAATGTTTAGTTTAGTAGCAGCCCCCCCATCCCTTCCAGTCTATAGTTTAGTAGAGCTAGCAGCCCCCCATCCCTTCCAGTCTATAGTTTAGTAGAGCTAGCAGCCCCCATCCCTTCCAGTCTATAGTTTAGTAGAGCTAGCATCCCCCCATCCCTTCCAGTCTATAGTTTAGTAGAGCTAGCAGCCCCCCCATCCCTTCCAGTCTATAGTTTAGTAGAGCTAGCAGCCCCCCCGTCCCTTCCAGTCTATAGTTTAGTAGAGCTAGCAGCCCCTCCCCATCCCTTCCAGTCTATAGTTTAGTAGAGCTAGCAGCCCCCCCCATCCCTTCCAGTCTATAGTTTAGTAGAGCTAGCAGCCCCCCATCCCTTCCAGTCTATAGTTTAGTAGAGCTAGCAGCCCCCCCATCCCTTCCAGTCTATAGTTTAGTAGAGCTAGCAGCCCCCCCATCCCTTCCAGTCTATAGTTTAGTAGAGCTAGCAGCCCCCCCATCCCTTCCAGTCTATAGTTTAGTAGAGCTAGCAGCCCCCATCCCTTCCAGTCTATAGTTTAGTAGAGCTAGCAGCCCCCCATCCCTTCCAGTCTATAGTTTAGTAGAGCTAGCAGCCCCCCCCGTCCCTTCCAGT
The DNA here is from genome assembly GCF_905237065.1 of Salmo salar. Taxonomy (NCBI): domain Eukaryota; kingdom Metazoa; phylum Chordata; class Actinopteri; order Salmoniformes; family Salmonidae; genus Salmo; species Salmo salar. Next base: position 105,297 of record NW_025548635.1, read on the forward strand.
CTATAGTTTAGTAGAGCTAGCAGCCCCTCCCATCCCTTCCAGTCTATAGTTTAGTAGAGCTAGCAGCCCCCCCATCCCTTCCAGTCTATAGTTTAGTAGAGCTAGCAGCCCCCCCCCATCCCTTCCAGTCTATAGTTTAGTAGAGCTAGCAGCCCCCCCCATCCCTTCCAGTCTATAGTTTAGTAGAGCTAGCAGCCCCCCATCCCTTCCAGTCTATAGTTTAGTAGAGCTAGCAGCCCCCCATCCCTTCCAGTCTATAGTTTAGTAGAGCTAGCAGCCCCCCCATCCTCATACTGCTGTATATATAGTGTATGAAGGGGTGTCCATACTGCTGTATATATAGTGTATGAAGGTGTGTCCATACTGCTGTATATATAGTGTATGAAGGGGTGTCCTCAGTCTGCTGTATATATAGTGTATGAAGGGGTGTCCATACTGCTGTATATATAGTGTATGAAGGGGTGTCCATACTGCTGTATATATAGTGTATGAAGGGGTGTCCTCATACTGGTGTATATATAGTGAATGAAGGGGTGTCCATACTGCTGTATATATAGTGTATGAAGGGGTGTCCATACTGCTGTATATATAGTGTATGAAGGGGTGTCCATACTGCTGTATATATAGTGAATGAAGGGGTGTCCTCAGTCTGCTGTATATATAGTGAATGAAGGGGTGTCCATACTGCTGTGTATATATAGTGGATGAAGGGGTGTCCATACTGCTGTATATATAGTGTATGAAGGGGTGTCCATACTGCTGTATATATAGTGAATGAAGGGGTGTCCATACTGCTGTATATATAGTGTATGAAGGGGTGTCCTCATACTGCTGTATATATAGTGTATGAAGGGGTGTCCATACTGCTGTATATATAGTGTATGAAGGGGTGTCCATACTGCTGTATATATAGTGAATGATGGGGTGTCCATACTGCTGTATATATATAGTGAATGAAGGGGTGTCCACACTGCTGTATATATAGTGAATGAAGGGGTGTCCACACTGCTGTATATATAGTGTATGAAGGGGTGTCCATACTGCTGTATATATAGTGAATGAAGGGGTGTCCATACTGCTGTATATATAGTGAATGAAGGGGTGTCCTCAGTCTGCTGTATATATAGTGAATGAAGGGGTGTCCATACTGCTGTGTATATATAGTGGATGAAGGGGTGTCCATACTGCTGTATATATAGTGGATGAAGGGGTGTCCATACTGCTGTATATATAGTGAATGAAGGGGTGTCCATACTGCTGTATATATAGTGAATGAAGGGGTGTCCTCAGTCTGCTGTATATATAGTGAATGAAGGGGTGTCCATACTGCTGTGTATATATAGTGGATGAAGGGGTGTCCATACTGCTGTATATATAGTGGATGAAGGGGTGTCCACATACTGCTGTATATATATAGTGAATGAAGGGGTGTCCACACTGCTGTATATATAGTGAATGAAGGGGTGTCCATACTGCTGTATATATAGTGTATGAAGGGGTGTCCATACTGCTGTATATATAGTGAATGAAGGGGTGTCCATACTGCTGTATATATAGTGAATGAAGGGGTGTCCTCAGTCTGCTGTATATATAGTGAATGAAGGGGTGTCCATACTGCTGTGTATATATAGTGAATGAAGGGGTGTCCATACTGCTGTATATATAGTGTATGAAGGGGTGTCCTCATACGGCTGTATATATAGTGTATGAAGGGGTGTCCATACTGCTGTATATATAGTGTATGAAGGGGTGTCCATACTGCTGTATATATAGTGAATGATGGGGTGTCCATACTGCTGTATATATAGTGTATGAAGGGGTGTCCATACTGCTGTATATATAGTGTATGAAGGGGTGTCCATACTGCTGTATATATAGTGTATGAAGGGGGTGTCCATACTGCTGTATATATAGTGTATGAAGGGGTGTCCATTCTGCTGTATATATAGTGTATGAAGGGGTGTCCATACTGCTGTATATATAGTGGATGTCCTTGAACCGATTTATGTTAAACTTGCACACAGAAGTTGTATTGGGTGACGTCAGCCTGCAGTACCCCGGACGGCCTTCAGCTTGACTTCCTCACTGAGAGGGGGGCAGCACTGAGCCTCCCGGACTAGCTCAACCTGTTCCTATGAGACGCCATCTGAGCGAGCTGAAAAGCGCGACTTGCTTGACTTCAAATGCTCTGTTGTGTCTTCACATTGGAGCGAGTGGAGTCACGTGATGGATGGCTTTGGCCTTTTGTTTTTCCAGTCGTTTGTCGTCCCCCCCCCTCAGACAAGACCTCGGAGCAGGACCGCTAGAGCCAGACGTCTACAGGGGCAGAGGGGGTGAGAGGTCATGCTTGGCTTTCCTGTGCCCTAACCCTCCGTGGGTCCTGGGTAGGGGTCCCCCCCCCCCCCCGATCTCCTGTCACTCACACTGGCAGGGCGTCTCTGCTCTCTGCCGGCCGTCATCTCTGCTCTACAGGGCAACAGCTGAGTTGACATGGAGGCCAGGCAGAACATCCCACCTCCAAGCCCTTTACCTCCTCTACCCCCCCAGACCCTCCCCAGGAGCCCCCCCAGACCCTTCCCAGGAGCCCCCAGGAGCCCCCCCCAGACCCTCCCCAGACCCCCCAGGAGCACCCCCAGACCCTCCCCAAGAGCCCCTCCCAGCCCCTCCCCAGGAGCCCCCCCCAGACCCCCCAGGAGCCCCCCAGACCCTCCCCAGGAGCCCCCAGACCCTCCCCAGGAGCCCCTCCAGACCCCCCCCCCCCCAGGAGCCCCCCAGACCCTCCCCCGACCCCCCCAGACCCCTCCCCAGGGCCCCCCCTCCCCAGGGCCCCCCTATACTCATTGTCAGTGTCAGACCCCGTGGTGGTTGTATCTGTATTTAAATATCTGTCCGTAAACATGGTAGATGCAGCGTTTTGAAGTGATGGAATGTTTACAAATGAAGTGTGAGATAATCAGACTGTAATCTATTTCCTATCGTTGCCAATTTCTATAATTCCCAACCTTGATGAGATATTTATTATTCCTCCACATTCTGTTTACCAGTTCCCACCGAGCTGGGCCACGGAAAACCCTCTGCCGCGGCGGCTCTGTGTGTGTGTGTGTGTGTGTGTGTGTGTGTGTGTGTGTGTGTGTGTGTGTGTGTGTGTGTGTGTGTGTGTGTGTGTGTGTGTGTGTGTGTGTGTGTGTGTGTGAGGAGCTTAGTGTAAATATTTTCACCAGACAGTCTTCATCTGTTTTGGCATCGCTGTGTTTACTTTAGCCCACCGACCGACCGGGGGGAAACGGATTCATCCAGTCCACCTCCTTAAAGTATGTTTAAATGACATCTTCATTACTACACCAACACCACAAGCACAGGGCTGATCTGATCACCTCCTGTCAAACCTAGAGGTTAGAATGGATGGCTGGAGAGCTGTCACACTATAAGAGGAGGGAGGGGAGGGGGAAGGAGGGAGGGAGGGGAGGAGGAGGGGGAGGAGGGAGGGAGGGGGAGGAGGAGGGAGGGGAGGGGTGGGGAGGTTGGAGGGGTGGGGGGAGAAGGAGGGAGGGGAGGGAGAAGGAGGGAGGGGGAGGGAGAAGGGGAGGAGGAGGAGAGGAGAATGGGGGAAGGGGGGAGGAAGAGGGAGGAGAAGGGGGAGGAGAGGAGGAGAGAAAGGGGAGGAGGAGGAGGAGGAGGAGAGGAGGAGGAGGAGGAGGAGAGGGGTAGGAGGAGGAGGAGAGGGGGAGGAGGAGGAGGAGAGGGGGAGGAGGAGGAGGAGGAGAGAAAGGGGGAGGAGGAGAGGAGAGGAGGAGGAGGGGAGGAGGAGAGGGGGAGGAGGAGGAGGAGAGAAAGGGGAGGAGGAGAGGAGAGGGGGAGGAGGAGAGGAGAGAAAGGAGGAGGAGGAGAGGAGGAGGAGGAGAGGGGGAGGAGGAGAGGAGAGAAAGGAGGAGGAGGAGAGGAGGGGAGGAGGAGGAGGAGGAGAGGGGTAGGAGGAGGAGGAGAGGGGGAGGAGGAGGAGGAGAGGGGGAGGAGGAGGAGGAGGAGAGAAAGGGGAGGAGGAGAGGAGAGGAGGAGGAGGGGAGGAGGAGAGGGGGAGGAGGAGGAGAGAAGGGGGAGGAGGAGGAGGAGAGGAGAGGAGGAGGAGGAGAGGGGGAGGAGGAGAGGAGAGAAAGGAGGAGGAGGAGAGGAGAGGAGGAGGAGGAGAGGGGGAGGAGGAGGAGGAGAGGGGGAGGAGGAGAGGGGAGGAGGAGGAGGAGAGGGGAGGAGGAGGAGGGGAGGAGAGGAGGAGGAGGAGGAGGAGGAGGAGAGGGGGAGGAGGAGGAGAGGAGGAGGAGAGGGGGAGGAGGAGGAGAGGGAGGAGGAGGAGAGAGAGGAGGAGGAGGAGAGGGAGGAGGAGAGGAGAGGAGGAGGAGGAGGAGGAGGAGGAGAGGAGGAGAGGGAGGAGGAGAGGAGAGGAGGAGGAGAGGGGGAGGAGGAGAGGAGGAGGAGGAGAGGGAGGGGAGGAGGAGGGGGAGGAGGAGAGGAGAGGAGGAGGAGGAGGAGAGGGAGGAGGAGAGGAGGAGGAGGAGAGGAGGAGGAGGAGGAGAGGAGGAGGAGAGGAGGAGGAGGAGAGGAGGAGGAGAGGGGAGGAGGAGGAGAGGAGGAGGAGGAGGAGGAGAGGGAGGAGGAGGAGGAGAGGGGGTTATGCAGCCAATTTGTGTTTGGTTTTGACACCTTTACGTT
>NW_025548635.1:115000-155000 GCF_905237065.1 Salmo salar
GTTTTCATGACGGCTAGCATTGCTAGCATTAGCCTGATCCGTTTTCATGACGGCTAGCACTGCTAGCGTTAGCCTGATCCGTTTTCATGACGGCTAGCATTGCTAGCGTTAGCCTGATCCGTTTTCATGATGGCTCGCACTGCTAGCGTTAGCCTGATCCGTTTTCATGATGGCTAGCAACTATCTGCAACTTAACAGGAATCTGGGAGACTTGCGGTCCGAGCCGTGAAGGCTGAACGCGTCGTGGAATCCCTAGCAAAACAAACTGTAGCTATAATTTTCTTTTAAACGATTTAATTAAAACGATTTAATAAAAACAACAAGAGTGAAGACAGTACACTGTCCTGTTGCACACTTTGATGACATCTGGGCTTCATAAGGCTCTGGTCCAAAATAGTGCGCTATATAGGTAATAGGGAGCCTTTTGGGACGTATCCCAGTCCAGTAGAGCAGTGAGTCGCTAGGAGCTGAGGAATGGAGAGTGAGAGTCGTTGTAAACCTCTAATCTGTAATTAAATTGTAGAAAAAAAAATCTCAGGATTATATCAACGGTGTAGCTGTTGGCCAGCCAGGCTGTAAACTACAGCTTTTACAGTGTTGAGGAACCCATCTGGAGAACCTCCATGCTGTACCACAACCCACTGCTGCAGCTGGAGGACAATACATCACTCTCAGTTGGACATGTACATGGGGATTTATAATTGTGTGATTTATAGGATACAGTGTGTTGTTGTGTTAGACCGGACCTGTTCAACAGTAGCCATGCTTTTCTGTTTTAACAAGGTCTACATACACTATATATACAAAAGTATGTGGACACCCCTTCAAACGAGTGGATTCGGCTAGTTCAGCCACTGCCCGTTTCTGACAGGTGTATAAAATCAAGCACACAGCCATGCAATCTCCATAGACAAACGTCGGCAGTAGAATGGGCCTTACTGAAGAGCTCAGTGACTTTCAGACCCATAACCATTCAGACCCATAACCATTCAGATGGTGATAGTATTTCCTGTATTCCACGGAGGAGACTACTTGACTCGGGGCTGTGTTGCTGAGCTCATATAAAGTAGTATTTCCTGTATTCCACGGAGGAGACTACTTGACTTGGGGCTGTGTTGCTGAGCTCATATAAAGTAGTATTTCCTGTATTCCATGTAGGAGACTACTTGACTTGGGGCTGTGTTGCTGAGCTCATATAAAGTAGTATTTCCTGTATTACACGGAGGAGACTACTTGACTCGGGGCTGTGTTGCTGAGCTCATATAAAGTAGTATTTCCTGTATTCCACGGAGGAGACTACTTGACTTGGGGCTGTGTTGCTGAGCTCATATAAAGTAGTATTTCCTGTATTCCATGGAGGAGACTACTTGACTCGGGGCTGTGTTGCTGAGCTCATATAAAGTAGTATTTCCTGTATTCCACGGAGGAGACTACTTGACTCGGGGCTGTGTTGCTGAGCTCATATAAAGTAGTATTTCCTGTATTCCACGGAGGAGACTACTTGACTCGGGACTGTGTTGCTGAGCTCATATAAAGTAGTATTTCCTGTATTCCACGGAGGAGACTACTTGACTCGGGGCTGTAAAGGTTTGGTTTTCCCAGTCGTTTGGGGCTTCCTCCCTGTGGGCTGAGGCACAGGTGCTGGCTGTGTCAATTGTTTACAGAAGTTTCGAGCTGCACGATGGCTCACAGAGCGGGGTGGAGGGGCGGAGGGGCGGAGGGGCGGAGGGGTGGAGGGGCGGAGGGGCGGAGGGGTGGAAGGATGGAGGGGCGGAGGGGTGGAGGGGCGGGTGGGTGGAGGGGTGGAGTGCTGAGGGGTGGAGTGCTGAGGGGTGGAGTGCTGAGGGGTGGAGGGTTGAGGGGTGGAGTGCTGAGGGGTGGAGGGTTGTAGGGCTCTGGCCGGGCAGTTGGCAGTGGGCAGTGGGTAGTGGGCAGTGGGCAGGGGGTAGTGGGCAGGGGGCAGTGGGCAGGGGCAGGGGGCAGTGGGTAGGGGGGCAGTGGGCAGTGGGTAGTGGGTAGGGGTAGGGGGGCAGTGGGTAGTGGGTAGGGGATAGTGGGTAGGGGGGCAGTGGGTAGTGGGTAGGGGATAGTGGGTAGGGGATAGTGGGTAGGGGGCAGTGGGTAGTGGGTAGGGGGTAGGGGGTAGTGGGCAGGGGTAGTGGGCAGGGGGTAGGGGGCAGTGGGTAGTGGGTAGGGGATAGTGGGTAGGGGGCAGTGGGTAGTGGGTAGGGGATAGTGGGTAGGGGATAGTGGGTAGTGGGTAGGGGTAGGGGATAGTGGGTAGGGGGTAGTGGGCAGGGGGTAGGGGATAGTGGGTAGGGGGCAGTGGGTAGGGGGCCTCGGTTGGCGGTGAAACAGGTAAATTAGATCCAGAGGGGGAATAGCAGGAGGCTCAGAGCTCAGAGCCCTACACCCTCCATCCCTCCACCCCTCAGAGCTCAGAGCCCTACACCCTCCATCCCTCCACCCCTCAGAGCTCAGAGCCCTACACCCTCCATCCCTCCACCCCTCAGAGCTCAGAGCCCTACACCCTCCACCCCTCAGAGCTCAGAGCCCTACACCCTCCATCCCTCCACCCCTCAGAGCTCAGAGCCCTACACCCTCCATCCCTCCACCCCTCAGAGCTCAGAGCCCTACACCCTCCATCCCTCCACCCCTCAGAGCTCAGAGCCCTACACCCTCCATCCCTCCACCCCTCAGAGCTCAGAGCCCTACACCCTCCATCCCTCCACCCCTCAGAGCTCAGAGCCCTACACCCTCCATCCCTCCACCCCTCAGAGCTCAGAGCCCTACACCCTCCATCCCTCCACCCCTCAGAGCTCAGAGCCCTACACCCTCCATCCCTCCACCCCTCAGAGCTCAGAGCCCTACACCCTCCATCCCTCCACCCCTCAGAGCTCAGAGCCCTACACCCTCCACCCCTCAGAGCTCAGAGCCCTACACCCTCCATCCCTCCACCCCTCAGAGCTCAGAGCCCTACACCCTCCATCCCTCCACCCCTCAGAGCTCAGAGCCCTACACCCTCCATCCCTCCACCCCTCAGAGCTCAGAGCCCTACACCCTCCATCCCTCCACCCCTCAGAGCTCAGAGCCCTACACCCTCCATCCCTCCACCCCTCAGAGCTCAGAGCCCTACACCCTCCATCCCTCCACCCCTCAGAGCTCAGAGCCCTACACCCTCCATCCCTCCACCCCTCAGAGCTCAGAGCCCTACACCCTCCATCCCTCCACCCCTCAGAGCTCAGAGCCCTACACCCTCCATCCCTCCACCCCTCAGAGCTCAGAGCCCTACACCCTCCATCCCTCCACCCCTCAGAGCTCAGAGCCCTACACCCTCCATCCCTCCACCCCTCAGAGCTCAGAGCCCTACACCCTCCATCCCTCCACCCCTCAGAGCTCAGAGCCCTACACCCTCCATCCCTCCACCCCTCAGAGCTCAGAGCCCTACACCCTCCATCCCTCCACCCCTCAGAGCTCAGAGCCCTACACCCTCCATCCCTCCACCCCTCAGAGCTCAGAGCCCTACACCCTCCATCCCTCCACCCCTCAGAGCTCAGAGCCCTACACCCTCCATCCCTCCACCCCTCAGAGCTCAGAGCCCTACACCCTCCATCCCTCCACCCCTCAGAGCTCAGAGCCCTACACCTGCAGGTGTTACAGGAACCTTCTGACCCCACACACCACACACCACACACACACACCACACCACACACCACACCACACACCACACACACACCACACACACACCACACACCACACACACACCCACACACCACACCCCACACACCACACACCACACACACACACACACCACATAACTTTGTACATGTGTATTTTGGTAGTGTGAAAATAGCAGAACAATCCTTCTATTCATGAACACTATTTTAACCAAGGAGTCCAGTATTAAAGCCTGGTTCAGGATCAGCCTTACAGAGACATGGTTAACCAAGGAGTCCAGTATTAAAGCCTGGTTCAGGATCAGCCTTACAGAGACATGGTTAACCAAGGAGTCCAGTATTAAAGCCTGGTTCAGGATCAGCCTAACAGAGACATGGTTAACCAAGGAGTCCAGTATTAAAGCCTGGTTCAGGATCAGCCTTACAGAGACATGGTTAACCAAGGAGTCCAGTATTAAAGCCTGGTTCAGGATCAGCCTTACAGAGACATGGTTAACCAAGGAGTCCAGTATTAAAGCCTGGTTCAGGATCAGCCTTACAGAGACATGGTTAACCAAGGAGTCCAGTATTAAAGCCTGGTTCAGGATCAGCCTTACAGAGACATGGTTAACCAAGGAGTCCAGTATTAAAGCCTGGTTCAGGATCAGCCTTACAGAGACATTGTTAACCAAGGAGTCCAGTATTAAAGCCTGGTTCAGGATCAGCCTTACAGAGACATGGTTAACCAAGGAGTCCAGTATTAAAGCCTGGTTCAGGATCAGCCTTACAGAGACATGGTTAACCAAGGAGTCCAGTATTAAAGCCTGGTTCAGGATCAGCCTTACAGAGACATGGTTAACCAAGGAGTCCAGTATTAAAGCCTGGTTCAGGATCAGCCTTACAGAGACATGGTTAACCAAGGAGTCCAGTATTAAAGCCTGGTTCAGGATCAGCCTTACAGAGACATGGTTAACCAAGGAGTCCAGTATTAAAGCCTGGTTCAGGATCAGCCTTACAGAGACATGGTTAACCAAGGAGTCCAGTATTAAAGCCTGGTTCAGGATCAGCCTTACAGAGACATGGTTAACCAAGGAGTCCAGTATTAAAGCCTGGTTCAGGATCAGCCTTACAGAGACATGGTTAACCAAGGAGTCCAGTATTAAAGCCTGGTTCAGGATCAGCCTTACAGAGACATGGTTAACCAAGGAGTCCAGTATTAAAGCCTGGTTCAGGATCAGCCTTACAGAGACATGGTTAACCAAGGAGTCCAGTATTAAAGCCTGGTTCAGGATCAGCCTTACAGAGACATGGTTAACCAAGGAGTCCAGTATTAAAGCCTGGTTCAGGATCAGCCTTACAGAGACATGGTTAACCAAGGAGTCCAGTATTAAAGCCTGGTTCAGGATCAGCCTTACAGAGACATGGTTAACCAAGGAGTCCAGTATTAAAGCCTGGTTCAGGATCAGCCTTACAGAGACATGGTTAACCAAGGAGTCCAGTATTAAAGCCTGGTTCAGGATCAGCCTTACAGAGACATGGTTAACCAAGGAGTCCAGTATTAAAGCCTGGTTCAGGATCAGCCTTACAGAGACATGGTTAACCAAGGAGTCCAGTATTAAAGCCTGGTTCAGGATCAGCCTTACAGAGACATGGTTAACCAAGGAGTCCAGTATTAAAGCCTGGTTCAGGATCAGCCTTACAGAGACATGGTTAACCAAGGAGTCCAGTATTAAAGCCTGGTTCAGGATCAGCCTTACAGAGACATGGTTAACCAAGGAGTCCAGTATTAAAGCCTGGTTCAGGATCAGCCTTACAGAGACATGGTTAACCAAGGAGTCCAGTATTAAAGCCTGGTTCAGGATCAGCCTTACAGAGACATGGTTAACCAAGGAGTCCAGTATTAAAGCCTGGTTCAGGATCAGCCTTACAGAGACATGGTTAACCAAGGAGTCCAGTATTAAAGCCTGGTTCAGGATCAGCCTTACAGAGACATGGTTAACCAAGGAGTCCAGTATTAAAGCCTGGTTCAGGATCAGCCTTACAGAGACATGGTTAACCAAGGAGTCCAGTATTAAAGCCTGGTTCAGGATCAGCCTTACAGAGACATGGTTAACCAAGGAGTCCAGTATTAAAGCCTGGTTCAGGATCAGCCTTACAGAGACATGGTTAACCAAGGAGTCCAGTATTAAAGCCTGGTTCAGGATCAGCCTTACAGAGACATGGTTAACCAAGGAGTCCAGTATTAAAGCCTGGTTCAGGATCAGCCTTACAGAGACATGGTTAACCAAGGAGTCCAGTATTAAAGCCTGGTTCAGGATCAGCCTTACAGAGACATGGTTAACCAAGGAGTCCAGTATTAAAGCCTGGTTCAGGATCAGCCTTACAGAGACATGGTTAACCAAGGAGTCCAGTATTAAAGCCTGGTTCAGGATCAGCCTTACAGAGACATGGTTAACCAAGGAGTCCAGTATTAAAGCCTGGTTCAGGATCAGCCTTACAGAGACATGGTTAACCAAGGAGTCCAGTATTAAAGCCTGGTTCAGGATCAGCCTAACAGAGACATGGTTAACCAAGGAGTCCAGTATTAAAGCCTGGTTCAGGATCAGCCTTACAGAGACATGGTTAACCAAGGAGTCCAGTATTAAAGCCTGGTTCAGGATCAGCCTTACAGAGACATGGTTAACCAAGGAGTCCAGTATTAAAGCCTGGTTCAGGATCAGCCTTACAGAGACATGGTTAACCAAGGAGTCCAGTATTAAAGCCTGGTTCAGGATCAGCCTTACAGAGACATGGTTAACCAAGGAGTCCAGTATTAAAGCCTGGTTCAGGATCAGCCTTACAGAGACATGGTTAACCAAGGAGTCCAGTATTAAAGCCTGGTTCAGGATCAGCCTAACAGAGACATGGTAGAAACAGGAAGACTAACATTGAGCTTGGACAATGAGGAATAAGCATTAAAGGTTTATATGTTGGACTCAGAGTGACTGTGGTTCAGAGTATTTATTACTGTATATTTGTAATATTTTCTGGTCATCTCCCATGTCTGTTGTATTTGACCTGCTTGGTTACTGTGTTGAGTAATGACCTCACCATTCATGTTGCTCCTCCTGTTGTTGACATGGTGAGATGTTAGTCCAGTACTGATACCTCTGGTTCCCCCAGATACACTCACTCCTCACATGGAGAACTGCTCTCTCTCTCTCTCTCTCTCTCTCTCTCTCTGTCTCTCTCTGTGTCTCTGTCTCTCTCTCTCTGTGTCTCTGTCTCTCTCTCTCTGTGTCTCTGTCTCTCTCTCTCTGTGTCTCTGTCTCTCTCTCTCTGTGTCTCTGTCTCTCTCTCTGTGTGTCGGTCTCTCTGTGTCTCTCTCTCTGTGTCTCTGTCTCTCTCTCTGTGTCTCTGTCTCTCTCTCTGTGTCTCTCTCTCTGTGTCTCTGTCTCTCTCTCTCTGTGTCTCTGTCTCTCTCTCTCTCTCTCTCTGTGTCTCTGCTCTCTCTCTCTGTGTGTCGGTCTCTCTCTCTGTGTGTCTGTCTCTCTCTCTGTGTCTCTGTCTCTCTCTCTGTGTCTCTGTCTCTCTCTCTGTGTCTCTCTCTCTGTGTCTCTCTCTCTGTGTCTCTCTCTCTGTGTCTCTCTCTCTCTCTCTCTCTCTCTGTCTCTCTCTGTGTCTCTGTCTCTCTCTCTCTGTGTCTCTGTCTCTCTCTCTCTGTGTCTCTGTCTCTCTCTCTCTGTGTCTCTGTCTCTCTCTCTCTGTGTCTCTGTCTCTCTCTCTCTGTGTCTCTGTCTCTCTCTCTCTGTGTCTCTGTCTCTCTCTCTCTCTCTGTGTCGGTCTCTCTCTCTCTGTGTCGGTCTCTCTCTCTCTGTGTCGGTCTCTCTCTCTCTGTGTCGGTCTCTCTCTCTGTGTCTCTGTCTCTCTCTCTGTGTCTCTGTCTCTCTCTCTGTGTCTCTGTCTCTCTCTCTGTGTCTCTCTCTCTGTGTCTCTCTCTCTGTGTCTCTCTCTCTGTGTCTCTCTCTCTGTGTCTCTCTCTCTCTCTCTCTCTCTCTCTCTCTCTCTCTCTCTCTCTCATGGTAATATGTACGAGGTGGGGAGGTGGACCTGGTGTCTGTGTGTCTCTGATTTGTGGAGCTCGACTGGAGCAACAATGTTTTCTCCTGGATATTTAGCTAATTTAACTGCTCATGTCCTAGGGATTCGCTGTGGCAATAAATAACATGTCAGCCTCTGAGCTGAGAGGTTAGGGTTAGAGAGGAGAGGAGAGGTTAGGGTTAGAGAGGAGAGGAGAGGTTAGGGTTAGAGAGGAGAGGAGAGGTTAGGGTTAGAGAGGAGAGGAGAGGTTAGGGTTAGAGAGGAGAGGAGAGGTTAGGGTTAGAGAGGAGAGGAGAGGTTAGGGTTAGAGAGGAGAGGAGAGGTTAGGGTTAGAGAGGAGAGGAGAGGTTAGGGTTAGAGAGGAGAGGTTAGGGTTAGAGAGGAGAGGTTATGGTTAGAGAGGAGAGGTTAGGGTTAGAGAGGAGAGGTTAGGGGTTAGGGAGGAGAGGGTTAGAGAGGAGAGGTTAGGGTTAGAGAGGAGAGGTTAGGGTTAGAGAGGAGAGGAGAGGTTAGGGTTAGAGAGGAGAGGTTAGGGTTAGAGAGGAGAGGGTTAGAGAGGAGAGGTTAGAGAGGAGAGGTTAGGGTTAGAGAGGAGAGGTTAGGGTTAGAGAGGAGAGGGTTAGAGAGGATAGGGTTAGAGAGGAGAGGGTTAGAGAGGAGAGGGTTAGAGAGGAGAGGGTTAGGGAGGAGAGGGTTAGGGAGGAGAGGGTTAGGGAGGAGAGGAGAGGTTAGGGTTGGAGAAGAGAGGTGAGGTTTAGAGAGGAGAGGTGAGGTTTAGAGAGGAGAGGTGAGGTTTAGAGAGGAGAGGGTTAGAGAGGAGAGGAGAGGTTTAGAGAGGAGAGGGTTAGGGTTAGGGAGGAGAGGGTTAGAGAGGAAAGGGTTAGAGAGGAGAGGGTTAGGGTTAGAGGAGAGGGTTAGAGAGGAGAGGGTTAGGGTTAGAGTGGAGAGGGTTAGGGTTAGAGAGGAGAGGGTTAGGGTTAGAGGGGAGAGGGTTAGGGTTAGAGAGGAGAGGGTTAGGGTTAGAGAGGAGAGGGTTAGGGTTAGAGAGGAGAGGGTTAGGGTTAGAGTGGAGAGGGTTAGGGTTAGAGAGGAGAGGTTAGGGTTAGAGAGGAGAGGAGAGGTTAGGGTTAGAGAGGAGAGGTTAGGGTTAGAGAGGAGAGGGTTAGAGAGGAGAGGGTTAGGGTTAGAGAGGAGAGGGTTAGGGTTAGAGAGGAGAGGGTTAGGGTTAGAGAGGAGAGGGTTAGGGTTAGAGAGGAGAGGTTAGGGTTAGAGAGGAGAGGTTAGGGTTAGAGAGGAGAGGGTTAGGGTTAGAGAGGAGAGGGTTAGGGTTAGAGAGGAGAGGGTTAGAGAGGAGAGGTTAGGGTTAGAGAGCAGAGGAGAGGTTAGGGTTAGAGAGGAGAGGTTAGGGTTAGAGAGGAGAGGTTAGGTTAGAGAGGAGAGGAGAGGTTAGGGTTAGAGAGGAGAGGAGAGGGTTAGAGAGGAGAGGGTTAGAGAGGAGAGGGTTAGGGTTAGAGAGGAGAGGGTTAGAGAGGAGAGGGTTAGAGAGGAGAGGTTAGGGTTAGAGAGGAGAGGAGAGGGTTAGAGAGGAGAGGAGAGGGTTAGAGAGGAGAGGGTTAGGGTTAGAGAGGAGAGGGTTAGAGAGGAGAGGGTTAGAGAGGAGAGGGTTAGAGAGGAGAGGAGAGGGGTTAGGGTTAGGGAGGAGAGGGGTTAGGGTTAGAGAGGAGAGGGTTAGAGAGGAGAGGGTTAGAGAGGAGAGGGGTTAGGGTTAGGGAGGAGAGGGGTTAGGGTTAGAGAGGAGAGGGTTAGAGAGGAGATGGTTAGAGAGGAGAGGAGAGGGTTAGGGTTAGGGAGGAGAGGGGTTATGGTTAGAGAGGAGAGGGTTAGGGTTGGAGAGGTTAGGGTTAGAGAGGAGAGGTTAGGTTAGAGAGGAGAGGTTAGGGTTAGAGAGGAGAGGGTTAGAGAGGAGAGGGTTAGGGTTAGAGAGGAGAGGGTTAGGGTTAGGGAGGAGAGGGTTAGGGAGGAGAGGGGTTAGAGAGGAGAGGAGAGGGTTAGGGTTAGAGAGGAGAGGGTTAGAGTGGAGAGGGTTAGAGAGGAGAGGAGAGGGTTAGAGAGGAGAGGGTTAGGGTTAGGGAGGAGAGGGTTAGAGAGGAGAGGGTTAGAGAGGAGAGGAGAGGGTTAGAGAGGAGAGGAGAGGGGTTAGAGAGGAGAGGAGAGGGGTTAGAGAGGAGAGGAGAGGGTTAGAGAGGAGAGGGGTTAGAGAGGAGAGGAGAGGGGTTAGAGAGGAGAGGGGTTAGAGAGGAGAGGAGAGGGGTTAGAGAGGAGAGGGGTTAGAGAGGAGAGGAGAGGGTTAGGGTTAGAGAGGAGAGGGTTAGAGAGGAGAGGAGAGGGTTAGAGAGGAGAGGAGAGGGTTAGAGAGGAGAGGGTTAGGGTTAGAGAGGAGAGGGTTAGAGAGGAGAGGAGAGGGTTAGAGAGGAGAGGAGAGGGGTTAGAGAGGAGAGGAGAGGGTTAGAGAGGAGAGGAGAGGGGTTAGAGAGGAGAGGAGAGGGGTTAGAGAGGAGAGGGGTTAGAGAGGAGAGGGGTTAGAGAGGAGAGGAGAGGGTTAGGGTTAGAGAGGAGAGGGTTAGAGAGGAGAGGGTTAGAGAGGAGAGGAGAGGGTTAGAGAGGAGAGGAGAGGGTTAGAGAGGAGAGGGTTAGAGAGGAGAGGAGAGGGTTAGAGAGGAGAGGAGAGGAGAGGGGTTAGAGAGGAGAGGAGAGGAGAGGAGAGGGGTTAGAGAGGAGAGGGGAGGAGAGGGGCTCTCAGCCACTTTAAGGAAGCTCTGAATTACTTGTCTCTGTTTCACTGGGTATTAACACTAAATTAATGTGTGTGTGTGTGTGTGTGTGTGTGTGTGTGTGTGTGTGTGTGTGTGTGTGTCCGTCCTCCAGGCTACGTCCAGAGTCTGATCCGTCGGGTGATCAACAACGTCAACATCGTGGTGAATAACCTGATCCTGAAGTACGTGGAGGATGACATCGTCCTGTCTGTCAACATCACCTGTGCTGAGAGTTACACCGTCCACGAGTTCTGGGACCGAGCCTTCATGGACATCACAGGTCAGCTGTCTGCACACACACCTGTTAACCTGGACACACACCTGTTAACCTGGACGCACACCTGTTAACCTGGACACACACACCACACACACACCTGTTAACCTGGACGCACACCTGTTAACCTGGACACACACCTGTTAACCTGGACACACACACCTGTTAACCTGGACGCACACCTGTTAACCTGGACACACACCTGTTAACCTGGACACACACACCTGTTAACCTGGACGCACACCTGTTAACCTGGACACACACACCTGTTAACCTGGACACACACACCTGTTAACCTGGACGCACACCTGTTAACCTGGACGCACACACCTGTTAACCTGGACGCACACACCTGTTAACCTGGACACACACACCTGTTAACCTGGACACACACACCTGTTAACCTGGACGCACACCTGTTAACCTGGACACACACCTGTTAACCTGGACACACACCTGTTAACCTGGACACACACCTGTTAACCTGGACACACACCTGTTACCTGTTAATCTGCACACACACCTGTTAACCTGGACGCACACCTGTTAACCTGGACACACACCTGTTAACCTGGACACACACGTGTTAACCTGGACGCACACCTGTTAACCTGGACGCACACCTGTTAACCTGGACACACACCTGTTAACCTGGCCGCACACCTGTTAACCTGGACGCACACCTGTTAACCTGGACACACACCTGTTAACCTGGACACACACCTGTTACCTGTTAATCTGCACACACACCTGTTAACCTGGACACACACCTGTTAACCTGGACACACACCTGTTACCTGTTAATCTGCACACACACCTGTTAACCTGGACACACACCTGTTAACCTGGACACACACCTGTTAACCTGGACACACACCTGTTAACCTGGACACACACACCTGTTAACCTGGACACACACACCTGTTAACCTGGACACACACACCTGTTAACCTGGACGCACACCTGTTAACCTGGACGCACACCTGTTAACCTGGACGCACACCTGTTAACCTGGGCGCACACCTGTTAACCTGGACTGGTAGTAGACACACACCTGTTAACCTGGACACACACATGTTAACCTGGACGCACACCTGTTAACCTGGACACACACCTGTTAACCTGGACACACACCTGTTAACCTGGACACACACCTGTTACCTGTTAATCTGGACACACACCTGTTAATCTGGACACACACCTGTTAACCTGGACACACACCTGTTAACCTGGACACACACCTGTTAACCTGGACACACACCTGTTAACCTGGACTGGTAGTGTGGGGACACACCTGTTAACCTGGACTGGTAGTGTGGGGACACACCTGTTAACCTGGACTGGTAGTGTGGGGACACACCTGTTAACCTGGACTGGTAGTGTGGGGACACACCTGTTAACCTGGACTGGTAGTGTGGGGACACACCTGTTAACCTGGACTGGTAGTGTGGGGACACACCTGTTAACCTGGACTGGTAGTGTGGGGACACACCTGTTAACCTGGACTGGTAGTGTGGGGACACACCTGTTAACCTGGACTGGTAGTGTGGGGACACACCTGTTAACCTGGACTGGTAGTGTGGGGACACACCTGTTAACCTGGACTGGTAGTGTGGGGACACACCTGTTAACCTGGACTGGTAGTGGGGGGGCACCTGTTAACCTGGACTGGTAGTGGGGGGGCACCTGTTAACCTGGACTGGTAGTGGGGGGCACCTGTTAACCTGGACTGGTAGTGTGGGGACACACCTGTTAACCTGGACTGGTAGTGTGGGGACACACCTGTTAACCTGGACTGGTAGTGGGGGACACACCTGTTAACCTGGACTGGTAGTGGGGAGACACACCTGTTAACCTGGACTGGTAGTGGGGGAGACACACCTGTTAACCTGGACTGGTAGTGGGGGAGACACACCTGTTAACCTGGACTGGTAGTGGGGGAGACACACCTGTTAACCTGGACTGGTAGTGGGGGAGACACACCTGTTAACCTGGACTGGTAGTGGGGGAGACACACCTGTTAACCTGGACTGGTAGTGGGGGAGACACACCTGTTAACCTGGACTGGTAGTGGGGGAGACACACCTGTTAACCTGGACTGGTAGTGGGGGAGACACACCTGTTAACCTGGACTGGTAGTGGGGGAGACACACCTGTTAACCTGGACTGGTAGTGGGGGAGACACACCTGTTAACCTGGACTGGTAGTGGGGGAGACACACCTGTTAACCTGGACTGGTAGTGGGGGAGACACACCTGTTAACCTGGACTGGTAGTGGGGGAGACACACCTGTTAACCTGGACTGGTAGTGGGGGAGACACACCTGTTAACCTGGACTGGTAGTGGGGGAGACACACCTGTTAACCTGGACTGGTAGTGGGGGAGACACACCTGTTAACCTGGACTGGTAGTGGGGGAGACACACCTGTTAACCTGGACTGGTAGTGGGGGAGACACACCTGTTAACCTGGACTGGTAGTGGGGGAGACACACCTGTTAACCTGGACTGGTAGTGGGGGAGACACACCTGTTAACCTGGACTGGTAGTGGGGGAGACACACCTGTTAACCTGGACTGGTAGTGGGGGAGACACACCTGTTAACCTGGACTGGTAGTGGGGGAGACACACCTGTTAACCTGGACTGGTAGTGGGGGAGACACACCTGTTAACCTGGACTGGTAGTGGGGGAGACACACCTGTTAACCTGGACTGGTAGTGGGGGAGACACACCTGTTAACCTGGACTGGTAGTGGGGGGAGACACACCTGTTAACCTGGACTGGTAGTGGGGGAGACACACCTGTTAACCTGGACTGGTAGTGGGGGGAGACACACCTGTTAACCTGGACTGGTAGTGGGGGGAGACACACCTGTTAACCTGGACTGGTAGTGGGGGAGACACACCTGTTAACCTGGACTGGTAGTGGGGAGACACACCTGTTAACCTGGACTGGTAGTGGGGGAGACACACCTGTTAACCTGGACTGGTAGTGGGGGAGACACACCTGTTAACCTGGACTGGTAGTGGGGGAGACACACCTGTTAACCTGGACTGGTAGTGGGGGAGACACACCTGTTAACCTGGACTGGTAGTGGGGGAGACACACCTGTTAACCTGGACTGGTAGTGGGGGAGACACACCTGTTAACCTGGACTGGTAGTGTGGGGACACACCTGTTAACCTGGACTGGTAGTGTCGGGACACACCTGTTAACCTGGACTGGTAGTGGGGGGAGACACACCTGTTAACCTGGACTGGTAGTGGGGGAGACACACCTGTTAACCTGGACTGGTAGTGGGGGAGACACACCTGTTAACCTGGACTGGTAGTGGGGGAGACACACCTGTTAACCTGGACTGGTAGTGGGGGAGACACACCTGTTAACCTGGACTGGTAGTGTGGGGACACACCTGTTAACCTGGACTGGTAGTGTCGGGACACACCTGTTAACCTGGACTGGTAGTGGGGGAGACACACCTGTTAACCTGGACTGGTAGTGGGGGGAGACACACCTGTTAACCTGGACTGGTAGTGTGGGGACACACCTGTTAACCTGGACTGGTAGTGTGGGGACACACCTGTTAACCTGGACTGGTAGTGTGGGGACACACCTGTTAACCTGGACTGGTAGTGTGGGGACACACCTGTTAACCTGGACTGGTAGTGTGGGGACACACCTGTTAACCTGGACTGGTAGTGTGGGGACACACCTGTTAACCTGGACTGGTAGTGTGGGGACACACCTGTTAACCTGGACTGGTAGTGTGGGGACACACCTGTTAACCTGGACTGGTAGTGTGGGGACACACCTGTTAACCTGGACTGGTAGTGTGGGGACACACCTGTTAACCTGGACTGGTAGTGTGGGGACACACCTGTTAACCTGGACTGGTAGTGTGGGGACACACCTGTTAACCTGGACTGGTAGTGTGGGGACACACCTGTTAACCTGGACTGGTAGTGTGGGGACACACCTGTTAACCTGGACTGGTAGTGTGGGGACACACCTGTTAACCTGGACTGGTAGTGTGGGGACACACCTGTTAACCTGGACTGGTAGTGTGGGGACACACCTGTTAACCTGGACTGGTAGTGTGGGGACACACCTGTTAACCTGGACTGGTAGTGGGGGACACACCTGTTAACCTGGACTGGTAGTGGGGGACACACCTGTTAACCTGGACTGGTAGTGGGGGGACACACCTGTTAACCTGGACTGGTAGTGGGGGGGACACACCTGTTAACCTGGACTGGTAGTGGGGGAGACACACCTGTTAACCTGGACTGGTAGTGGGGGAGACACACCTGTTAACCTGGACTGGTAGTGGGGGAGACACACCTGTTAACCTGGACTGGTAGTGGGGGAGACACACCTGTTAACCTGGACTGGTAGTGGGGGAGACACACCTGTTAACCTGGACTGGTAGTGGGGGGAGACACACCTGTTAACCTGGACTGGTAGTGGGGGAGACACACCTGTTAACCTGGACTGGTAGTGGGGGAGACACACCTGTTAACCTGGACTGGTAGTGGGGGAGACACACCTGTTAACCTGGACTGGTAGTGGGGGAGACACACCTGTTAACCTGGACTGGTAGTGGGGGAGACACACCTGTTAACCTGGACTGGTAGTGGGGGAGACACACCTGTTAACCTGGACTGGTAGTGGGGGAGACACACCTGTTAACCTGGACTGGTAGTGGGGGAGACACACCTGTTAACCTGGACTGGTAGTGGGGGAGACACACCTGTTAACCTGGACTGGTAGTGGGGGAGACACACCTGTTAACCTGGACTGGTAGTGGGGGAGACACACCTGTTAACCTGGACTGGTAGTGGGGGAGACACACCTGTTAACCTGGACTGGTAGTGGGGGAGACACACCTGTTAACCTGGACTGGTAGTGGGGGAGACACACCTGTTAACCTGGACTGGTAGTGGGGGAGACACACCTGTTAACCTGGACTGGTAGTGGGGGAGACACACCTGTTAACCTGGACTGGTAGTGGGGGAGACACACCTGTTAACCTGGACTGGTAGTGGGGGAGACACACCTGTTAACCTGGACTGGTAGTGGGGGAGACACACCTGTTAACCTGGACTGGTAGTGGGGGAGACACACCTGTTAACCTGGACTGGTAGTGGGGGAGACACACCTGTTAACCTGGACTGGTAGTGGGGGAGACACACCTGTTAACCTGGACTGGTAGTGGGGGAGACACACCTGTTAACCTGGACTGGTAGTGGGGGAGACACACCTGTTAACCTGGACTGGTAGTGGGGGAGACACACCTGTTAACCTGGACTGGTAGTGGGGGAGACACACCTGTTAACCTGGACTGGTAGTGGGGGGGACACACCTGTTAACCTGGACTGGTAGTGGGGGGGACACCTGTTAACCTGGACTGGTAGTGGGGGGGACACCTGTTAACCTGGACTGGTAGTGGGGGGGACACCTGTTAACCTGGACTGGTAGTGGGGGGGACACCTGTTAACCTGGACTGTAGTAGTGGACTATGTAGGGGACAGATCTTTTAACCAGGGCTGTAGTAGTGGACTATGTAGGGGACAGATCTTTTAAGCAGGGCTGTAGTAGTGGACTATGTAGGGGACAGATCTTTTAACCAGGGCTGTAGTAGTGGACAGGAAACCCTCGTTGTGAGGTGAACTGTGGGTACCTAAACCGGTGTTGTCCTAAACGTCTGAGTCGGGACCCGCCGTTGGGTGGTGGCAGAGAAGCAGGTGGTTCTGGGCCTTTTGGTATTTGAAGTGGTTTTCTCAGCCAGACTAAGTGGCCTGTTAACTGTAATTAAAGAAACATCGTTGTCCATTAAGCCATTAACACCCCCCCTCCTTTAGTGAGAACACTTAGTCCACTTCTAAATGCCCTGGTACTGAAGAGACAAGTGTCTCTGCTGAATGTCTTCTCTCTCTCTCTCTCTGGCTGTTTGAAGTGGGCTCAGAGATAATGGCAATTTACTGCCAGGGCCTGGACATCTCGCCCTCTCCCTCTGTCTCTCCCTTTCTGTCTCTCTCTCTCCCTCTCTCTCTCCCTCTCTGTCTCTCTGTCTCTCTGTCTCTCTGTCTCTCTGTCTCTCTCTCTCTCTCTCTCTCTCTCTCTCTCTCTCTCTCTGTCTCTCTGTCTCTCTGTCTCTCTCTCTCTCTCTCTCTCTCTCTCTCTCTCTGTCTCTCTCTCTGTCTCTCTGTCTCTCTGTCTCTCTGTCTCTGTGTGTGTGTCTCTGTGTCTCTGTGTCTCTGTCTCTCTCTCTCTCTCTCTCTGTCTCTCTGTCTCTCTGTCTCTGTGTGTGTGTCTCTGTCTCTCTGTCTCTGTCTCTGTGTGTGTGTGTGCAGTATATTTTCACTCCGGACTTCAACATTGCTCGTCCTAATATTTCAGCTTTTTTTTAATTCCACTATTTTACTTTTAGATGTGTGTGTATTGCTGTGTATTGTTAGATATTACTGCACTGTTGAAGCTGGGAACACAAGCACTTCTCTACACCCTCAATAACATCTGATAAACATGTGTATTGGTCTCCAGAGTGGCGCAGCGGTTCTAAGGCACTGCATCTCAGTGCTAGAGGCGTCACTACAGACACCCTGGTTCGAATCCAGTCTGTATCACAACCCGGCCGTGATTGGGAGTCCCACCGGGCGGGCCAGCGTCGTCCGGGTTTTCCTGGAGTCGGCCGTCATTATAAATAAGAATTTGTTCTTAACTGACTTGCCTGGTTAAATAAAAGTGATTTATATTTTGACTAAATGTCTTCCCGTCCTCTGTCCTGTCCCCCGTCCCGTCCTCCCGTCCCGTCCCCCGTCTTGTCCCGTCCCCCATCCTCTGTCCCGTCCCCCGTCCTGTCCCGTCCCCTGTCCCGTCCCGTCTCCCCTGTCCTGTCCCTCCTGTCCCCCTTGTCCCGTCCCCCTGTCCCGTCCCCCCGTCTCGTCCTGTCCCGTCCCCTCCGTCCCCCCGTCCCGTCCGTCTCCCCTGTCCTGTCCCTCCTGTCCCCCTTGTCCCGTCCCCCTGTCCCGTCCCCCATCCTCTGTCCCGTCCCCCGTCCCCTCCCGTCCCCCTGTCCCGTCCGTCTCCCCTGTCCTGTCCCTCCTGTCCCCCTTGTCCCGTCCCCCTGTCCCGTCCCCCCCGTCTCGTCCTGTCCCGTCCCCTCCGTCCCCCCGTCTCGTCCCGTCCCCCGTCTCGTCCTGTTCCCTCCCCTCCTTTCCCTCCCATCCCCTCCCGTCCTCCTGTCCCCCCCGTCTCGTCCTGTCCCGTCCCCTCCCATTCCCCGTCTCGTCCCGTCCCCTCCCGTCCTCCCGTCCCCTCCCGTCCCCGTCTCGTCCTGTTCCCTCCCCTCCTTTCCCCTCCCATCCCCTCCCGTCCTCCTGTCCCCCCCGTCTCGTCCTGTCCCGTCCCCTCCCGTCCCCCGTCTCGTCCCGTCCCCTCCCGTCCTCCTGTCCCCCCCGTCTCGTCCTGTCCCGTCCCCTCCCATCCCCTCCCGTCCTCCTGTCCCCCCCGTCTCGTCCTGTCCCGTCCCCTCCCGTCCCCCCGTCTCGTCCCGTCCCTCCGTCCCGTCCCCTCCCGTCCCCCCGTCCCCTCTCGTCCCGTCCCCTCCCGTCCCGTCCCGTCCCCTCCGTCCCCCGTCCCGTCCCCTCCCGTCCCCTCCCCAGCTCCTGATCTGGTGCTGCGTAAAGTGATCAACTTCAGCGACTGTACGGTGTGTCTGGATAAGAGGAACGCCAGTGGAAAGATCCAGTTTTACCAGGATCCTCTCCTTTACAAGTGTTCCTTCAGGACGCGACTACACTTCACCTACCAGAACATCAACTCTAAGATCCCTGCTGTCATCAAGGTGAGACGCACAGACCTACAGCCCACTCTAGCCACAGGCCTGCTGCTAGCTGACATCCTCTCTCTGTCTCTGTCTGTCTCTGTCTGTCTCTGACTGTCTCTGTCTGTCTCTGTCTGTCTCTGTCTGTCTCTGTCTGTCTCTGTCTGTCTCTGACTGTCTCTGTCTGTCTCTGTCTGTCTCTGTCTGTCTGTCTCTGTCTGTCTCTGTCTGTCTCTGTCTGTCTCTGTCTGTGTCTCTATGTCTCTGTCTGTCTCTGTCTGTGTCTCTATGTCCTGTATGTCCTGTCTGTCTGTCTGTCTGTCTGTCTGTCTGTCTGTCTGTCTGTCTGTCTGTCTGTCTGTCTGTCTGTCTGTCTGTCTGTCTGTCTCTGTCTGTCTCTGTCTGTCTCTGACTGTCTCTGTCTGTCCTGTCTGTCTCTGACTGTCCTGTCTCTCTGTCCTGTCTGTCCTGTCTCTCTGTCTGTCCTGTCTGTCCTGTCTGTCTGTCTGTCTGTCCTGTCTGTCCTGTCTGTCTGTCCTGTCTGTCTGTCTGTCTGTCTGTCCTGTCTGTCTGTCTGTCCTGTCTGTCTGTCTGTCCTGTCTGTCTGTCCTGTCTGTCCTGTCTGTCTGTCCTGTCTGTCCTGTCTGTCTGTCCTGTCTGTCTGTCCTGTCTGTCCTGTCTGTCTGTCCTGTCTGTCTGTCTCTGTCTGTCTCTGTCTGTCTCTGACTGTCTCTGACTGTCTCTGTCTGTCTCTGTCTGTCTCTGTCTGTCTCTGACTGTCTCTGACTGTCTCTGTCTGTCTCTGTCTGTCTCTGTCTGTCCTGTCTGTCCTGTCTGTCTCTGACTGTCTCTGACTGTCTCTGTCTGTCTCTGTCTGTCCTGTCTGTCTGTCTCTGTCTGTCTCTGTCTGTCTGTCCTGTCCTGTCTGTCCTGTCTGTCTCTGTCTGTGTCTCTCTGTCTGTCCTGTCTGTCCTGTCTCTCTGTCTCTGTCTGTCTGTCTGTCTGTCCTGTCCTGTCTGTCCTGTCTGTCTCTGTCTGTGTCTCTCTCTCTGTCTCTGTCTGTCCTGTCTGTCTCTGACTGTCTCTGTCTGTCTCTGTCTGTCCTGTCTGTCTGTCCTGTCTGTCTGTCCTGTCTGTCTGTCTGTCTGTCTGTCTGTCTGTCTGTCTGTCTGTCTGTCTGTCTGTCTGTCTGTCTGTCTGTCTGTCTGTCCCAGTTAGTTATAGAGACTGGGTTATAACACAGTGAGTTGTGGTACGTTAGGACCAGTTATAGAGGCTGGGTTATAACACAGTGAGTTGTGGTATGTTAGGACCAGTTATAGAGACTGGGTTATAACACAGTGAGTTGTGGTATGTTAGGACCAGTTATAGAGACTGGGTTATAACACAGTGAGTTGTGGTATGTTAGGACCAGTTATAGAGACTGGGTTATAACACAGTGAGTTGTGGTATGTTAGGACCAGTTATAGAGACTGGGTTATAACACAGTGAGTCGTGGTATGTTAGGACCAGTTATAGAGACTGGGTTATAACACAGTGAGTTGTGGTATGTTAGGACCAGTTATAGAGACTGGGTTATAACACAGTGAGTTGTGGTATGTTAGGACCAGTTATAGAGACTGGGTTATAACACAGTGAGTTGTGGTATGTTAGGACCAGTTATAGAGACTGGGTTATAACACAGTGAGTTGAGGTATGTTAGGACCAGTTATAGAGACTGGGTTATAACACAGTGAGTCGTGGTATGTTAGGACCAGTTATAGAGACTGGGTTATAACACAGTGAGTTGTGGTATGTTAGGACCAGTTATAGAGACTGGGTTATAACACAGTGAGTCGTGGTATGTTAGGACCAGTTATAGAGACTGGGTTATAACACAGTGAGTTGTGGTATGTTAGGACCAGTTATAGAGACTGGGTTATAACACAGTGAGTTGAGGTATGTTAGGACCAGTTATAGAGACTGGGTTATAACACAGTGAGTTGTGGTATGTTAGGACCAGTTATAGAGACTGGGTTATAACACAGTGAGTTGTGGTATGTTAGGACCAGTTATAGAGACTGGGTTATAACACAGTGAGTTGTGGTATGTTAGGACCAGTTATAGAGACTGGGTTATAACACAGTGAGTTGTGGTATGTTAGGACCAGTTATAGAGACTGGGTTATAACACAGTGAGTTGTGGTATGTTAGGACCAGTTATAGAGACTGGGTTATAACACAGTGAGTTGTGGTATGTTAGGACCAGTTATAGAGACTGGGTTATAACACAGTGAGTTGTGGTATGTTAGGACCAGTTATAGAGACTGGGTTATAACACAGTGAGTTGTGGTATGTTAGGACCAGTTATAGAGACTGGGTTATAACACAGTGAGTTGTGGTATGTTAGGACCAGTTATAGAGACTGGGTTATAACACAGTGAGTTGTGGTATGTTAGGACCAGTTATAGAGACTGGGTTATAACACAGTGAGTTGTGGTATGTTAGGACCAGTTATAGAGACTGGGTTATAACACAGTGAGTTGTGGTATGTTAGGACCAGTTATAGAGACTGGGTTATAACACAGTGAGTTGTGGTATGTTAGGACCAGTTATAGAGACTGGGTTATAACACAGTGAGTTGTGGTATGTTAGGACCAGTTATAGAGACTGGGTTATAACACAGTGAGTTGTGGTATGTTAGGACCAGTTATAGAGACTGGGTTATAACACAGTGAGTTGTGGTATGTTAGGACCAGTTATAGAGACTGGGTTATAACACATCTGACTGGCCTAGTTTCTGCTGTCCGGCTGTTTTCACCCATTTCTTATTTACCGTTGTGGACATGGAATAGAGTCTAGACCAGGGCTCCCTCCAGGAACAGGGTTGGAAAGCCCCGGTCTAGACGTCTCTCTCTCTCCAGGAACAGGGTTGGAAAGCCCCGGTCTAGACGTCTCTCTCTCCAGGATTAGGGTTGGAAAGCCCCGGTCTAGACGTCTCTCTCTCTCCAGGAACAGGGTTGGAAAGCCCCGGTCTAGACGTCTCTCTCTCTCCAGGAACAGGGTTGGAGAGCCCCGGTCTAGACGTCTCTCTCTCTCCAGGAACAGGGTTGGAAA
This sequence comes from Salmo salar, assembly GCF_905237065.1. Lineage (NCBI taxonomy): Eukaryota > Metazoa > Chordata > Actinopteri > Salmoniformes > Salmonidae > Salmo > Salmo salar. Next base: position 136,743 of record NW_025548635.1, read on the forward strand.
GCCCCGGTCTAGACGTCTCTCTCTCTCCAGGAACAGGGTTGGAAAGCCCTGGTCTAGACGCTCTCTCTCTCCAGGAACAGGGTTGGAAAGCCCTGGTCTAGACGTCTCTCTCTCTCCAGGAACAGGGTTGGAAAGCCCCGGTCTAGACGTCTCTCTCTCCAGGATTAGGGTTGGAAAGCCCCGGTCTAGACGTCTCTCTCTCCAGGAACAGGGTTGGAAAGCCCCGGTCTAGACGTCTCTCTCTCTCCAGGAACAGGGTTGGAAAGCCCCGGTCTAGACGTCTCTCTCTCTCCAGGAACAGGGTTGGAAAGCCCCGGTCTAGACGTCTCTCTCTCCAGGATTAGGGTTGGAAAGCCCCGGTCTAGACGTCTCTCTCTCTCCAGGAACAGGGTTGGAAAGCCCCGGTCTAGACGTCTCTCTCTCCAGGAACAGGGTTGGAAAGCCCCGGTCTAGACGTCTCTCTCTCTCCAGGAACAGGGTTGGAAAGCCCCGGTCTAGACGTCTCTCTCTCTCCAGGAACAGGGGTTGGAAAGCCCCGGTCTAGACGTCTCTCTCTCCAGGATTAGGGTTGGAAAGCCCCGGTCTAGACGTCTCTCTCTCTCCAGGAACAGGGTTGGAAAGCCCCGGTCTAGACGTCTCTCTCTCCAGGATTAGGGTTGGAAAGCCCCGGTCTAGACGTCTCTCTCTCTCTCCAGGAACAGGGTTGGAAAGCCCCGGTCTAGACGTCACTCTCTATACTAACTGTTTCCTCTTCCTCCTCTTCCTCCTCTTCCTCCCGTCAGATCCAGACGATGGTCGAGTCCCTGAAGCTGTCCATCACAGACCAGCAGCTGCCCATGTTCATCAGGATCATGGAGCTGGTCCTCAGCCTCTACTACGGAGAGATAGGAGGAGGAGGGAAGGACGGAGAGGGAGAGGAGGGGAGCGGAGATAGAGAGGTCATCACTACACCAGGTTAGTCTGGGGTTAGACTCTGGTCTATACTGCCCTCTAATACAGGGGGGAGGAGGGGAGGGAGGGAGGAGGAGGGGGAGGAGAGGGGAGAGGAGAGGGGGGAGGAGGAGGAGGGAAGGACGGAGAGGGAGAGGAGGGGAGCGGAGATAGAGAGGTCATCACTACACCAGGTTAGTCTGGGGTTAGACTCTGGTCTATACTGCCCTCTAATACAGGGGGAGGAGGAGGAGGGGGAGGAGGAGGGAGGAGGGGGAGGAGGGTGAAGGAGGGGAGGATGAGGGAGAGGAGGGGAGGAGGGGAGGGGAGGAGGGGAGGATGAGGGAGAGGAGGGGAGGAGGAGGAGGACATGCCGGGCCGGGCTCCGTTACTATTCTGCATGCTGTCTCAATTTGTCCCGTTTAGTGAATTCTTGGATGGTGAGCGACCCCAGACCCCACAACCATAAAGGTCAATGGGTTCTATAACTGATTCAAATGTTATGTTCCTTTTGATGGCTCCTCTGGCCTCGTCTCAGATCGTTTACACCTGTGGTGCTGATGTCTCTCTCTCTCTCTCTCCTTTCTGTCTCTCCTTTCTGTCTCTCCTCGCTCTCTCTCTCTCTCTCTTCTCTCGCTCTTCTGTCTCTCTCTCTCTCCCTCTCTCCCTCTCTTTCTCTCTCTCTCTCTCTCTCTCTCTCTCTCTCTCTCTCTCTGTCTCTCTCTCTGTCTCTCTCTGTCTCTCTCTCTGTCTCTCTCTCTCTCCCTCTCTTTCTCTCTCTCTCTCTCTCTCTCTCTCTCTCTCTCTCTCTCTCTCTCTCTCTCTCTCTTTCTCTCTCTCTCTCTCTCTCTCTCTCTCTCTCTCTCTCTCTCTCTCTCTCTCTCACTCTCTCTCTCTCTCTCTCTCTCTCTCTCTCTCTCTCTCTCTATCCTCTCTCTCTCTCTCTCTCTCTCTCTCCTCTCTCTCTCTCTCTCTCTCCTTTCTGTCTCTCCTCTCCTCTCTCTCTCTCTGTCTCCTTCTCTGTCTCTCTCTCTCCTTCCCTCCTCTCTCTGTCTCTCTCCTCTCTCTCTCTCTCTCTCTCCTCTCTCTTCTCTCTCTCTCTTTCTCTCCTCTCTCTCCTCTCTCCTTCTCTCCTCTCTCTGTCTCTCTCCTTCCCTCTCTATTTCTCTCTCTGTGTTTTTCTGTAACTGTAATGTTAGTTGGCAGGGCTCTCCTCTCTGTCCGATACCAGATGTCAGCGTCAGTGTCATGCTCCTGCTATGTGGGACCCTGAGAATGAATTAGTATCCTATCACACAGATATACAAGAGGGGAAGCGCTGCTTGGACCCTGAGCACTCCACATCTTGTTGTGCTGGAAGGGATGGAGAGAAATGGGAGGGAACAGACTTGTTCGTGTGTGTGTGTGTGTGTGTGTGTGTGTGTGTGTGTGTGTGTGTGTGTGTGTGTGTGTGTGTGTGTGTGTGTGTGTGTGTGTGTGTCAGGGTGGTGTGTGTGTGTGTGTGTGTGTGTGTGTGTGTCAGGGTGGTGCGTGTGCGTGTGTGTGTGTGTCAGGGTGGTGTGTGTGTGTGTGTGTGTGTGTGTGTGTGTGTGTGTGTGTGTGTGTGTGTGTGTGTGTGTCAGGGTGGTGCGTGTGCGTGTGTGTGTGTGTCAGGGTGTGTGTGTGTGTGTGTGTGTGTGTGTGTGTGTATCCACTCAGGACGTATTAATCGTCCGTGACTTTTAATTGCCTGTGGTTTTCTTCAGAACCATTTTTCAAAGGGTGAATATTAATTCATCCTCTTTTCAAAGGGTTTTCTTTTCCCTACTAATGAACTGGAAAATAGTTCCTACGTTGTGTTACTGTGTGTGAATCAGTGTGAGTTTTAGGTGGAATCCAAAAGCAACGGCTGATTAATGTTATTGTATGTTGTCTAAACGTGCCTGTAGGGGTCATTCACCGAAAACATTCCATCACTCACCGTTTAACCAGTGTTTTCCCTCGTCTCTGCGGGAAATGAATTGAAACACTCACCGTTTAACCAGAGTTTTCCCTCGTCTCTGTGGGAAATGAATTGAAACACTCACCGTTTAACCAGAGTTTTCCCTCGTCTCTGTGGGAAATGAATTGAAACACTCACCGTTTAACCAGAGTTTTCCCTCGTCTCTGTGGGAAATGAATTGAAACACTCACCGTTTAACCAGAGTTTTCCCTCGTCTCTGTGGGAAATGAATTGAAACACTCACCGTTTAACCAGTGTTGTCCCTCGTCTCTGCGGGAAATGAATTGAAACACTCACCGTTTAACCAGAGTTTTCCCTCGTCTCTGTGGGAAATGAATTGAAACACTCACCGTTTAACCAGAGTTTTCCCTCGTCTCTGTGGGAAATGAATTGAAACACTCACCGTTTAACCAGAGTTTTCCCTCGTCTCTGTGGGAAATGAATTGAAACACTCACCGTTTAACCAGAGTTTTCTCTCGTCTCTGTGGGAAATGAATTGAAACACTCACCGTTTAACCAGAGTTTTCTCTCGTCTCTGTGGGAAATGAATTGAAACACTCACCGTTTAACCAGTGTTGTCCCTCGTCTCTGTGGGAAATGAATTGAAACACTCACCGTTTAACCAGTGTTTTCTCTCGTCTCTGTGGGAAATGAATTGAAACACTCACCGTTTAACCAGTGTTGTCCCTCGTCTTTACGGGAAATGAATTGAAACACTCACCGTTTAACCAGTGTTGTCCCTCGTCTCTGTGGGAAATGAATTGAAACACTCACCGTTTAACCAGAGTTTTCCCTCGTCTCTGTGGGAAATGAATTGAAACACTCACCGTTTAACCAGTGTTGTCCCTCGTCTCTGTGGGAAATGAAATGAAACACTCACCGTTTAACCAGTGTTTTCTCTCGTCTCTGTGGGAAATGAATTGAAACACTCACCGTTTAACCAGTGTTGTCCCTCGTCTTTACGGGAAATTAATTGAAACACTCACCGTTTAACCAGTGTTTTCCCTCGTCTCTACGGGAAATGAATTGAAGTCTGCGGAAACACTCAACATATCAGAGGTGGGAAATGTAGAGGACTAACATGCTTGAAGGGGTTTTAGAGAAATATGAGAGGAATTAAGAGGAGAAAGAAAGAGAGGTGAGAGCTACATTTAAAAAATATAAATCTATATATTTATACATCTAAAGAGGAGTTGGGTTGGAGAGGCCTATGCTGCCCCCTACTGTACTAACAGCAGAGGTGTAGGCACCCTGATAAATAACAATATACACCATTTCCTCTTACATTCTCCGGTATGATGCTTAATTACGCCAATAGAGAATACACATTTGGAGAATAAACACGTCTTCTAGACCTGAAATGTATTAAATACGTTAAAGAAAAAATAAAATAAAAATCTAGACAAAGAGGGACAGATTAAAACTGACGCCGATATAATTTGGGGTACATTACAGGAATGATAATCTCATACTCAGCTGTAGTTAAATCTGATTTAGAAATTAAAATAATCTGTCCTCGGTTGCAACACTCCACTACCGAGTTCCAAACTGCCTCTGGAAGCAACGTCAGCACAACAACTGTTCGTCTGGAGCTTCATGAAATGGGTTTCCATGGCTGAGCAGCCGCACACAAGCCTAACATCACCATGCGCAATGCCAAGCGTCGGCTGGAGGGGTGTAAAGCTCGCCGCCATTGGACTCTGGAGCAGTGGAAACGCGTTCTCTGGAGTGATGAATCACACTTCACCATCTGGCAGTCCGACGGATGAATCTGGGTTTGGCGGATGCCAGGAGAACGCTACCTGCCCCAATGCATAGTGCCAACTGTAAAGTTTGGTGGAGGAGGAATAATGGTCTGGGGCTGTTTTTCATGGTTCGGGCCCCTTAGATCCAGTGAAGGGAAATCTCAACGCTACAGCATACAATGAAATTCTAGACGATTCTGTGTTTCCAACGAGCCAGGTCTTATCTCCCAACATCAGTACCCGACCTCACTAATGCTCTTGTGGCTGAATGGAAACAAGTCCCCGCAGCAATGTTCCAACATCTAGTGGAAAGCCTTCCCAGAGAGAGAGGAGGCTGTTATAGCAGCAATGTTCCAACATCTAGTGGAAAGCCTTCCCAGAAGAGTGGAGGCTGTTATAGCAGCAATGTTCCAACATCTAGTGGAAAGCCTTCCCAGAAGAGTGGAGGCTGTTATAGCAGCAATGTTCCAACATCTAGTGGAAAGCCTTCCCAGAAGAGTGGAGGCTGTTATAGCAGCAATGTTCCAACATCTAGTGGAAAGCCTTCCCAGAAGAGTGGAGGCTGTTACAGCAGCAATGTTCCAACATCTAGTGGAAAGCCTTCCCAGAAGAGTGGAGGCTGTTATAGCGGCAATGTTCCAACATCTAGTGGAAAGCCTTCCCAGAAGAGTGGAGGCTGTTATAGCAGCAATGTTCCAACATCTAGTGGAAAGCCTTCTCAGAAGAGTGGAGGCTGTTATAGCAGCAATGTTCCAACATCTAGTGGAAAGCCTTCCCAGAAGAGTGGAGGCTGTTATAGCAGCAATGTTCCAACATCTAGTGGAAAGCCTTCCCAGAAGAGTGGAGGCTGTTATAGCAGCAATGTTCCAACATCTAGTGGAAAGCCTTCCCAGAAGAGTGGAGGCTGTTATAGCAGCAATGTTCCAACATCTAGTGGAAAGCCTTCCCAGAAGAGTGGAGGCTGTTATAGCAGCAATGTTCCAACATCTAGTGGAAAGCCTTCCCAGAAGAGTGGAGGCTGTTATAGCAGCAATGTTCCAACATCTAGTGGAAAGCCTTCCCAGAAGAGTGGAGGCTGTTATAGCAGCAATGTTCCAACATCTAGTGGAAAGCCTTCCCAGAAGAGTGGAGGCTGTTATAGCAGCAATGTTCCAACATCTAGTGGAAAGCCTTCCCAGAAGAGTGGAGGCTGTTATAGCAGCAATGTTCCAACATCTAGTGGAAAGCCTTCCCAGAAGAGTGGAGGCTGTTATAGCAGCAATGTTCCAACATCTAGTGGAAAGCCTTCCCAGAAGAATAGAGGCTGTTATAGCAGCAATGTACCAACATCTAGTGGAAAGCCTTCCCAGAAGAGAGGAGGCTGTTATAGCAGCAATGTTCCAACATCTAGTGGAAAGCCTTCCCAGAAGAGTGGAGGCTGTTATAGCAGCAATGTTCCAACATCTAGTGGAAAGCCTTCCCAGAAGAATAGAGGCTGTTATAGCAGCAATGTACCAACATCTAGTGGAAAGCCTTCCCAGAAGAGAGGAGGCTGTTATAGCAGCAATGTTCCAACATCTAGTGGAAAGCCTTCCCAGAAGAGTGGAGGCTGTTACAGCAGCAAAAGGGGGAAACCAACTCCATATTAATGCCCATGATTTCAGAATGAGATGTTGGACGAGCAGGTGTCCACATACTTTTGATCATGTAGTGTATCTGCTCAAGCCCATAAAAAGTCTTTCACAAAGTTAAGAAGAAAATAAAATGTTTGAACTGAAGCAGGAATGTGATTTATTTACTCTTGAAGAGAAGCCAACAAACTAACGGGTTGAACTCAAATAAACCATATTACTTCACGGCAAATAAAACCTGGTAAATATCTCACATCTCTCAACAAAACGAATACATGATTAATCAGTTGTAAAAGATAAAGATACAAAACGTGATTTAATGACCATTTTATAAGTTTATCATTTATTTTATTTTTTTTAAATATAAAAATTGGAATGGAACAACAGTTGGACGGATCGTAAAGCTTTCTTAGACTCAACAACTCAGCAGACCAAAAATAAACCCGAAAACCAGAGATCACCCAAGAATGGATATTAGATAGTGTTAAAACATGAGGTAGAAAAGCACCAGGAATGGATATTAGATAGTGTTAAAACATGAGGTAGAAAAGCACCAGGAATGGATATTAGATAGTGTTAAAACATGAGGTAGAAAAGCACCAGCAATGGATATTAGATAGTGTTAAAACATGAGGTAGAAAAGCACCAGCAATGGATATTAGATAGTGTTAAAACATGAGGTAGAAAAGCACCAGCAATGGATATTAGATAGTGTTAAAACATGAGATAGAAAAGCACCAGCAATGGATATTAGATAGTGTTAAAACATGAGGTAGAAAAGCACCAGGAATGGATATTAGATAGTGTTAAAACATGAGGTAGAAAAGCACCAGGAATGGATATTAGATAGTGTTAAAACATGAGGTAGAAAAGCACCAGGAATGGATATTAGATAGTGTTAAAACATGAGGTACAAAAGCACCAGGAATGGATATTAGATAGTGTTAAAACATGAGGTAGAAAAGCACCAGGAATGGATATTAGATAGTGTTAAAACATGAGGTAGAAAAGCACCAGGAATGGATATTAGATGGTGTTAAAACATGAGGTACAAAAGCACCAGGAATGGATATTAGATGGTGTTAAAACATGAGGTACAAAAGCACCAGGAATGGATATTAGATAGTGTTAAAACATGAGGTAGAAAAGCACCAGTAATGGATATTAGATAGTGTTAAAACATGAGGTAGAAAAGCACCAGGAATGGATATTAGATAGTGTTAAAACATGAGGTAGAAAAGCACCAGGAATGGATATTAGATAGTGTTAAAACATGAGGTAGAAAAGCACCAGGAATGGATATTAGATAGTGTTAAAACATGAGGTAGAAAAGCACCAGGAATGGATATTAGATAGTGTTAAAACATGAGGTAGAAAAGCACCAGGAATGGATATTAGATAGTGTTAAAACATGAGGTAGAAAAGCACCAGGAATGGATATTAGATAGTGTTAAAACACGAGGTAGAAAAGCACCAGGAATGGCTTTCCCATAGAATTCTGTTCAACATTTTTACAAAGTTACTCCCCAGATTTACACAAAATGACAACACACATGTCACTCAATTCAATACTTTCTAGTTCCATGTATCAAACAGTTATTTCAGTTATATTAAAATCAGGAAAATCTGGAACATCCCCTGCTGATAATAGACCCTTTTTTAAGTTTAATAAATTGTAACCATAAAATAATAATACAGTAATAGAAATATAATTGGCAAAAGTCTCTTACCAGACCTGATACATATCAATCAAACAGGCTTTATTTAAAAAAAAAACACTAACAAATACTAGAACATGTTTCAGTTTAATACAATACGCAAAAAAAAAAACTAAATATAGCTTTATAAATAAAGGCTGTTAAATGTCGAGAAGGCTTTCAACGTTTTGAATTGCCTTTTCTATTCAAAACTTTGGAAGCTTTTACCTTTTCCAGCTGAAATAATGCAATTTATAAAAAACAATATTGTTTAAATGGCCTAAAGCAAAAATATACACAAATAATACATTATGTAATGAAATTGCTTTTAGAAAGAGGCACAAGACAGGGATGTCCCCTCTCCCCTTCCTGTTTGCACTGGTAATTGAACTTTTGAACCAACCAACAGGTATCAGTATTAATAAACATGAATAGAAACTACACTTTTTTTGTAGATAATCTCCTGATATACTTGACCCGATACTGAAAACTCAATGCCCCATTTGCAAAAAAAACATTTTCAGAATACTCTGAAATCTCAGGATATAAAATTAATGTTGAAAACCCCCGAAATAATTGCAATAGAACAAATACAAATAATAACTGATTATTCCCCCAGCGGTCCTTTATTCCCCCAGCGGTCCTTTATTCCCCCAGCGGTCCTTTATTCCCCCAGCGGTCCTTTATTCCCCCAGCGGTCCTTTATTCCCCCAGCGGTCCTTTATCCCCCAGCGGTCCTTTATTCCCCCAGCGGTCCTTTATTCCCCCAGCGGTCCTTTATTCCCCCAGCGGTCCTTTATTCCCCCAGCGGTCCTTTATCCCCCCAGCGGTCCTTTATTCCCCAGCGGTCCTTTATTCCCCCAGCGGTCCTTTATTCCCCCAGCGGTCCTTTATCCCCCAGCGGTCCTTTATTCCCCCAGCGGTCCTTTATTCCCCCAGCGGTCCTTTATTCCCCCAGCGGTCCTTTATTCCCCCAGCGGTCCTTTATTCCCCCAGCGGTCCTTTATTCCCCCAGCGGTCCTTTATTCCCCCAGCGGTCCTTTATTCCCCCAGCGGTCCTTTATCCCCCAGCGGTCCTTTATTCCCCACCGGCGGTCCTTTATCCCCCAGCGGTCCTTTATCCCCCAGCGGTCCTTTATTCCCCCCAGCGGTCCTTTATTCCCCCAGCGGTCCTTTATTCCCCCAGCGGTCCTTTATTCCCCCAGCGGTCCTTTATTTCCCCAGCGGTCCTTTATCCCCCAGCGGTCCTTTATTCCCCCAGCGGTCCTTTATTCCCCCAGCGGTCCTTTATTCCCCCAGCGGTCCTTTATTCCCCCAGCGGTCCTTTATTCCCCCAGCGGTCCTTTATTCCCCCAGCGGTCCTTTATTCCCCCAGCGGTCCTTTATTCCCCCAGCGGTCCTTTATTCCCCCAGCGGTCCTTTATTCCCCCAGCGGTCCTTTATTCCCCCAGCGGTCCTTTATCCCCCCAGCGGTCCTTTATTCCCCACCGGCGGTCCTTTATCCCCCAGCGGTCCTTTATCCCCCAGCGGTCCTTTATTCCCCCAGCGGTCCTTTATTCCCCCAGCGGTCCTTTATTCCCCCCAGCGGTCCTTTATTCCCCCAGCGGTCCTTTATCCCCCAGCGGTCCTTTATTCCCCCAGCGGTCCTTTATTCCCCCAGCGGTCCTTTATTCCCCCAGCGGTCCTTTATTCCCCCAGCGGTCCTTTATTCCCCCCAGCGGTCCTTTATTCCCCCCAGCGGTCCTTTATCCCTCTCATCCAGTCTGACTGTTCAGCTCTGTAGTGTCCTCTCTCATCCAGTCACAGAGAGAGGCTCAGCTCTGTAGTGTCCTCTCTCATCCAGTCACAGAGAGAGGCTCAGCTCTGTAGTGTCGTCTCTCATCCAGTCACAGAGAGAGGCTCAGCTCTGTAGTGTCCTCTCTCATCCAGTCACAGAGAGAGGCTCAGCTCTGTAGTGTCCTCTCTCATCCAGTCACAGAGAGAGGCTCAGCTCTGTAGTGTCCTCTCTCTCATCCAATCACAGAGAGAGGCTCAGCTCTGTAGTGTCCTCTCTCTCATCCAGTCACAGAGAGAGGCTCAGCTCTGTAGTGTCCTCTCTCATCCAGTCACAGAGAGAGGCTCAGCTCTGTAGTGTCCTCTCTCATCCAGTCACAGAGAGAGGCTCAGCTCTGTAGTGTCCTCTCTCATCCAGTCACAGAGAGAGGCTCAGCTCTGTAGTGTCCTCTCTCATCCAGTCACAGAGAGAGGCTCAGCTCTGTAGTGTCCTCTCTCATCCAATCACAGAGAGAGGCTCAGCTCTGTGCCGAGGGGGGAAAGGAACGTTTCCCAGCTCACCTGCTGGTCAGAGACGTAAAACTGTTCCAGTGACGTCTTTTTACAATGTGTTCCAAATGTCTTCCTATTCCCTATGTAGTGCACTAGGGGACAGGGTGTGGTTTTGGGGACAGAGTCAGAGAGTTTTTATCTCTGGGAATCTGGAGGCCCTGTCTGTCTTGTCTGTCTTGTCTGTCTTGTCTGTCTGTCTGTCTGTCTGTCTGTCTGTCTGTCTGTCTGTCTGTCTGTCTGTCTGTCTGTCTGTCTGTCTGTCTGTCTGTCTGTCTGTCTGTCTGTCTGTGTCTCACTACCAGGAGTAACACCTCAAAGCCTTGTCCCAGACACAGTTCTGTTCACTGGATTTGTTCGATGCGTTCAGAGCACTATCCAAAGGCATAGCGCGGCGCGGTACCAGAGACGAAAAGTAAAAATGTTCCATTACCGTACGTAGAAACATGTCAAACGCTGTTTAAAATCAATCTTTATGGTATTTTTAACGTAAAATTGCGATAATATTCCAATAGCATATTCATTCAAGAAGAAAAAGAAGGAACGGCGCGCTCGCGGGACCGCGCATATCCAATCCCTTTGTCTCCAGGCAGTCCACTGATTGACTGAGCTCCTATTATCTGCCCAGTGACAGGAGAATGCTGAAAGAACTTTCTGAAGGCTGTTGACAGCCAATGGAAGCCTTAGGAAGTGCTACGTGACCCCACAGAAACTGTAGTTTCGATTGAGAATTGTAGTTCTTCTTCTGATTCTCTGACTTTCCACTTCCTGGTTGGATTTTTCTCAGGTTTTTGCCTGCCATATGAGTTCTGTTATACTCACAGACACCATTCAAACAATTTTAGAAACATCAGTGTTTTTTCTATCCAAATCTACTAATAATATGCATATTCTAGTTTCTGGGCCAGACTAGTAACCAGTTTAATTTGGGTTTTTCATCTGACTGTGAAAATACTGCCCCCTACACCTCAACAGGTTAACACCTCAAAGCCTCGTCCCAGACACAGTTCTGTTCACTGGATTTAACACCTCAAAGCCTCGGTCCAGACACAGTTCTGTTCACTGGATTTAACACCTCAAAGCCTCGGCCCAGACACAGTTCTGTTCACTGGATTTAACACCTCAAAGCCTCGGTCCAGACACAGTTCTGTTCACTGGATTTAACACATCAAAGCCTCGGCCCAGACACAGTTCTGTTCACTGGATTTAACACCTCAAAGCCTCGGTCCAGACACAGTTCTGTTCACTGGATTTAACACCTCAAAGCCTCGGTCCAGACACAGTTCTGTTCACTGGATTTAACACCTCAAAGCCTCGGCCCAGACACAGTTCTGTTCACTGGATTTAACACCTCAAAGCCTCGGTCCAGACACAGTTCTGTTCACTGGATTTAACACCTCAAAGCCTCGGTCCAGACACAGTTCTGTTCACTGGATTTAACACCTCAAAGCCTCGGTCCAGACACAGTTCTGTTCACTGGATTTTTGACCTGACACCTCAGCCTCTCACAGGAAGTACAAAACAACGACCAGTAGAAGGTCTTGATGTTTAGACCTGACACCTCAGACTCTCACAGGAAGTACAAAACAACGACCAGTAGAAGGGTTTGGTGTTTAGACCTGACGCCTCAGCCTCTCACAGGAAGTACAAAACCACGACCAGTAGAAGGGCTTGGTGTTTAGACCTGATGCCCCAGACTCTCACAGGAAGTACAAAACAACGACCAGTAGAAGGGTTTGGTGTTTAGACCTGACACCTCAGACTCTCACAGGAAGTACAAAACCACAACCAGTAGAAGGGCTTGGTGTTTAGACCTGACGCCTCAGCCTCTCACAGGAAGTACAAAAAAAAAAAAACAACGACCAGAAAAAGCCAGAACAGTGGATTTCTCAACTGCCAATTCGCAAAGTGAAAGATTTAATTAAAACATGACCTAATTTTCACCGCCTAAGCCTGTGGGATTCCTGTGCTGTGACCTCACGCGTGTTTTTGTTTTGAGAGCGAGCGAGTACATTCTCGTCTATTGACATCACCTTCCCCTGGCTGTCGCAGAGGGGAGCGGGCCAGCTCAGGGAAACAGACACGACGATACAGGTTCGTAGGTCAGGGGAGCCACATTAGAGAACCGCGTGACCTCCTCTTGGCGACTCGCTCACAGTCCCCAGCTCCTCTCCTCAGCTCCTCTCCCCAGACCCCAGCTCCTCTCCCCAGCTCCTCTCCTCAGCCCCCAGCTCCTCTCCTCAGACCCCAGCTCCTCTCCCCAGACCCCAGCTCCTCTCCCCAGCTCCTCTCCCCAGCTCCTCTCCCCAGCCCCCTGGCCGAGTGGTTCACCTACAGCCCCACAGCCCCCAGCTCCTCTCCCCTGGCTGACTGGCTGACTGACTGGCTGACTGGCTGGCTGGCTGGCTGACCGATTGCCTGCTTACCTACCTGTCTGCCTACCTGACTGAAAAGCACTACATCCTGCCTCACCTGCTCTCTCTGGCACCAACCTACCAACCCTCCGAGGCACCGCTCTCTCTGGCACCAACCTACCGACCCTCCGAGGCACCGCTCTCTCTGGCACCAACCTACCGACCCTCCGAGGCACCGCTCTCTCTGGCACCAACCTACCGACCCTCCGAGGCACTGCTCACTCTGGCACCAGCCTACCAACCCTCCGAGGCACTGCTCTCTCTGGCACCAACCTACCCAACCCTCCGAGGCACTGCTCTCTCTGGCACCAGCCTGCCAACCCTCCGAGGCACCGCTCTCTCTGGCACCAGCCTACCGACCCTCCGAGGCACCGCTCTCTCTGGCACCAACCTACCGACCCTCCGAGGCACTGCTCTCTCTGGCACCAACCTACCCAACCCTCCGAGGCACTGCTCTCTCTGGCACCAACCTACCGACCCTCCGAGGCACCGCTCTCTCTGGCACCAACCTACCGACCCTCCGAGGCACCGCTCACTCTGGCACCAGCCTACCAACCCTCCGAGGCACTGCTCTCTCTGGCACCAACCTACCCAACCCTCCGAGGCACTGCTCTCTCTGGCACCAACCTACCCAACCCTCCGAGGCACTGCTCTCTCTGGCACCAACCTACCCAACCCTCCGAGGCACTGCTCTCTCTGGCACCAACCTACCGACCCTCCGAGGCACCGCTCTCTCTGGCACCAACCTACCGACCCTCCGAGGCACCGCTCACTCTGGCACCAGCCTACCAACCCTCCGAGGCACTGCTCTCTCTGGCACCAACCTACCCAACCCTCCGAGGCACTGCTCTCTCTGGTTCTGCTTCCAGTCGTTGTTCAGCTGAATCAACTTTGCCGAGTCCAACCCACAGGAAGTCCAACCCACAGGAAGTCCAACCCACAGGAAAGCCAAATTCATTAAGAGGGCTACGTCACGCCGCGGACTCACTGCGGTGTAATAAAAGCTGTGTTTTCTTTCACCGATGGTTCATTCGTTCCCTGAAATGATGAGAGTTTCCTATAATTGCATTATCACTAAGTCTGCAAAGAGCTTGTTGTTTTAAGGTTTTAAGGTTTCTAGGTTGAGTGTTTAAACAGGAGCCGAGATTCATATGGTTGAACACATTGGACTTTATTTAACCGTCTATATTTCATCAATATGTCAATCATACAGATTTCATTTGACAAGGGTCCTCTTATTACAGGACACCTCAGGTCGTTCATGTCTTGTCTTATTACAGGACACCTCAGGTCGTTCATGTCTTGTCTTATTACAGGACACCTCAGGTTGTTCATGTCTTGTCTTATTACAGGACACCTAAGGTTTTTCATGTCTTGTCTTATTACAGGACACCTCAGGTTGTTCTTGTCTTATTACAGGACACCTCAGGTCGTTCATGTCTTGTCTTATTACAGGACACCTCGGGTTGTTCATGTCTGTCTTATTACAGGACACCTCAGGTTGTTCATGTCTTGTCTTATTACAGGACACTTCAGGTTGTTCATGTCTCGTCTTATTACAGGACACCTCGGGTTGTTCATGTCTTGTCTTATTACAGGACACCTAAGGTTGTTCATGTCTTGTCTTATTACAGGACACCTCAGGTTGTTCATGTCTGTCTTATTACAGGACACTTCAGGTTGTTCATGTCTCGTCTTATTACAGGACACCTCGGGTTGTTCATGTCTTGTCTTATTACAGGACACCTAAGGTTGTTCATGTCTTGTCTTATTACAGGACACCTCAGGTTGTTCTTGTCTTATTACAGGACACCTCAGGTCGTTCATGTCTTGTCTTATTACAGGACACCATAGGTTGTTCATGTCTTGTCTTATTACAGGACACCTCAGGTTGTTCATGTCTTGTCTTATTACAGGACACCTCAGGTTGTTCATGTCTTGTCTTATTACAGGACACCTCAGGTTGTTCATGTCTAAACTTGTTCTGTACTTGTGTTCTGTGTGGACCACAGGAAGGGTAACTGCTGCATGGGGATCCTAATGAACTAAACTCAATTATTCCCCTAGTCCCCCAGCCTTCCCCTAGTCCCCCAGCCTTCCCCTAGTCCCCCAGCCTTCCCCTTGTCCCCCCAGCCTTATAGTCCCCCAGCCTTCCCCTAGTCCCCCAGCCTTCCCCTAGTCCCCCAGCCTTCCCCTAGTCCCCCAGCCTTCACCTAGTCCCCCAGCCTTCCCCTAGTCCCCCAGCCTTCCCCTAGTCCCCCAGCCTTCCCCTAGTCCCCCAGCCTTCACCTAGTCCCCCAGCCTTATAGTCCCCCAGCCTTCCCCTAGTCCCCCAGCCTTCCCATAGTCCCCCAGCCTTCCCATAGTCCCCCAGCCTTCCCCTAGTCCCCCAGCCTTCCCCTAGTCCCCAGCCTTCCCCTAGTCCCCAGCCTTCCCCTAGTCCCCCAGCCTTCCCCTTGTCCCCCAGCCTTCCCCTTGTCCCCCAGCCTTCCCCTAGTCCCCCAGCCTTCCCCTAGTCCCCCAGCCTTCCCCTTGTCCCCAGCCTTCCCCTTGTCCCCCAGCCTTCCCCTAGTCCCCCAGCCTTCCCATAGTCCCCCAGCCTTCCCCTAGTCCCCCAGCCTTCCCCTAGTCCCCCAGCCTTCCCCTTGTCTCCCAGCCTTCCCCTTGTCCCCCAGCCTTCCCCTAGTCCCCCAGCCTTCCCCTAGTCCCCCAGCCTTCCCCTAGTCCCCCAGCCTTCCCCTTGTCCCCCAGCCTTCCCCTAGTCCCCCAGCCTTCCCCTAGTCCCCCAGCCTTCCCTTGTCCCCCAGCCTTCCCCTTGTCCCCCAGCCTTCCCCTTGTCCCCCAGCCTTCCCCTAGTCCCCCAGCCTTCCCCTAGTCCCCCAGCCTTATAGTCCTCCAGCCTTCCCCTAGTCCCCCAGCCTTCCCCTAGTCCCCCAGCCTTCCCCTAGTCCCCCAGCCTTCCCCTAGTCCCCCAGCCTTCCCCTAGTCCCCCCAGCCTTCCCCTAGTCCCCCAGCCTTATAGTCCCCCAGCCTTCCCCTAGTCCCCCAGCCTTATAGTCCCCCAGCCTTCCCCTAGTCCCCCAGCCTTATAGTCCCCCAGCCTTCCCCTAGTCCCCCAGCCTTCCCCTAGTCCCCCAGCCTTCCCCTAGTCCCCCAGCCTTATAGTCCCCCAGCCTTCACCTAGTCCCCCAGCCTTCCCCTTGTCCCCCAGCCTTCCCTTGTCCCCCAGCCTTCCCCTAGTCCCCCCCAGCCTTATAGTCCCCAGCCTTCCCCTTGTCCCCCAGCCTTCCCCTAGTCCCCCAGCCTTCCCCTAGTCCCCCAGCCTTCCCCTAGTCCCCAGCCTTATAGTCCCCAGCCTTCCCCTAGTCCCCCAGCCTTCCCCTAGTCCCCCAGCCTTCCCCTAGTCCCCAGCCTTATAGTCCCCCAGCCTTCCCCTAGTCCCCCAGCCTTCCCTTGTCCCCCAGCCTTCCCATAGTCCCCCAGCCTTATAGTCCCCCAGCCTTCCCCTAGTCCCCCAGCCTTATAGTCCCCCAGCCTTCCCCTAGTCCCCCAGCCTTATAGTCCCCAGCCTTCCCCTAGTCCCCCAGCCTTCCCCTAGTCCCCCAGCCTTCCCCTAGTCCCCCAGCCTTCCCCTAGTCCCCCAGCCTTCCCCTAGTCCCCCAGCCTTATAGTCCCCCAGCCTTCCCCTAGTCCCCCAGCCTTCCCCTAGTCCCCCCAGCCTTATAGTCCCCCAGCCTTATAGTCCTCCAGCCTTCCCCTAGTCCCCCAGCCTTCCCCTAGTCCCCCAGCCTTCCCCTAGTCCCCAGCCTTCCCCTAGTCCCCCAGCCTTCCCCTAGTCCCCCAGCCTTCCCCTAGTCCCCCAGCCTTCCCCTAGTCCCCCAGCCTTATAGTCCCCCAGCCTTCCCCTAGTCCCCCAGCCTTCCCCTAGTCCCCCAGCCTTCCCCTAGTCCCCCAGCCTTATAGTCCCCCCAGCCTTCCCCTAGTCCCCCAGCCTTCCCCTTGTCCCCCAGCCTTCCCATAGTCCCCCAGCCTTATAGTCCCCCAGCCTTCCCCTAGTCCCCCAGCCTTATAGTCCCCCAGCCTTCCCCTAGTCCCCCCAGCCTTATAGTCCCCCAGCCTTCCCCTAGTCCCCCAGCCTTCCCCTAGTCCCCCAGCCTTCCCCTAGTCCCCCAGCCTTCCCCTAGTCCCCAGCCTTCCCCTAGTCCCCCAGCCTTATAGTCCCCCCAGCCTTCCCCTAGTCCCCCAGCCTTCCCCTAGTCCCCCAGCCTTATAGTCCCCCAGCCTTATAGTCCTCCAGCCTTCCCTAGTCCCCCAGCCTTCCCCTAGTCCCCCAGCCTTCCCCTAGTCCCCCAGCCTTCCCCTAGTCCCCCAGCCTTCCCTAGTCCCCCAGCCTTCCCCTAGTCCCCCAGCCTTATAGTCCCCCAGCCTTCCAGTGTATTGACACCAAGCTGACTGATTTGTGTTATTGTTCCTCAGGTCTGGAAGGAGACCCAGAGGCCCAGGCCATGGCAGGACAGTACCCCAGCCCAGAGATGTACATGCAGGGGAGGAGGGGGACCAGGGCTGGGTGTCCTGGGCCTGGTCCTTCGTCCCAGCCATCGTGGGAGCTGAGGATGAGGAGGGAGAGGAAGGCTTCTACCCGCAGGGGGAAGAGGGAGGCCGCTCCAGCCCGCAGCAGAACCCACCGAAAGACCCTGTTGTCTCCATAGGCTTCTACTGCACCAAGGCCTCTGTCACATTCAAGGTAGGAAGACCTTGGAGGGAGTGAGGGGTGCGGGAAAGGGGCGGAGTGAGGGGTATGGGGAGGGGAGGGTGCGGGAGGTGCGGGAGGGAGGGTACGGTGAGGGGTGCGGGAGGAGGGGGGTGGAGTGAGGGTACGGGAGGAGGGTGAGGGTACGGGGAGGGGGGCGGAGTGAGGGTGCGGGAGGAGGGTGAGGGGTACGGGGAGGGGGGCGGAGTGAGGGTGCGGGAGGGGTACTGTCTCTCTCCTTCTGTCTCTGTCTCTCCCTCTCTGTCTCTCTCCTTCTGTCTCTGTCTCCTTCTGTCTCTGTCTCCTTCTGTCTCTGTCTCTGTCTCTCTTCTGTCTCTGTCTCTGTCTCTCTGTCTCTCCCTCTCTGTCTCTCTCCTTCTGTCTCTGTCTCCTTCTGTCTCTGTCTCCTTCTGTCTCTGTCTCTGTCTCTCTCCTGTCTCTGTCTCTGTCTCTGTCTCTCTCCTGTCTCTGTCTCTGTCTCTCTGTCTCTCCCTCTCTGTCTCTCCCTCTCTGTCTCTCTCCTTCTGTCTCTCTCCTTCTGTCTCTGTCTCTGTCTCTCTTCTGTCTCTGTCTCTGTCTCTCTCCTGTCTCTGTCTCTGTCTCTCTCCTTCTGTCTCTGATATGTGAATGTTCCGTGAGGTTCAGATCAGTCAGATCATGTTTCTACATTATCATCAGGGGGCAGAAGGTTAAATATCACTCCAAATGGAGCCTGGTGCTTTTCTAATAAGGTTTAAATTGTTCCTGTAGTGTTTGACTTGTTCTAATCAGGTAATGGTCTCTCTCCTCAGCAGTAATTGCAGACAGCT
>NW_025548635.1:157500-170000 GCF_905237065.1 Salmo salar
CTGTTGACATCTTGTCATTTCTCAGAGATGTTCTGTTATTCACCTCCAGATCTGTTGACATCTTGTCATTTCTCAGAGATGTTCTGTTATTCACCTCCAGATCTGTTGACATCTTGTCATTTCTCAGAGATGTTCCGTTCTCAGCCCGTGGGACTATTGATTGTTTGTTTACAGCGTTCTGTTCCCGTCAACAACAACAACAACATGCTTGTTTCGTGTGTTTTGATTCTCAGTTTGCTGTCCAGGTCCTAAGGATCAGTGAGCCCATTGAAACGTGTTTTTAAAAGTTGATGAAAGTTCAAAATGCCAAATAAAGAATGATTTTAATATGTGTTGGATCTTTAGGGCCGTTCTGGCTGACAACAAATGAGCTAGCTAGCCTAGCGGCGGTCGCTACGCTAGCTCCATGCTGTTACTGTATTGTTACAGACCCAGGTACAGTCAGCAGAGTCCTGCTACGCTAGCTCCATCCTGTTACTGTATTGTTATACACCAGGTACAGTCAGAGTCCTGCTACGCTAGCTCCATCCTGTTACTGTATTGTTATAGACCCAGGTACAGTCAGAGTCCTGCTACGCTAGCTCCATCCTGTTACTGTATTGTTATAGACCCAGGTACAGTCGTCCTGCTACGCTTAGCTCCATCCTGTTACTGTATTGTTACAGACCCAGGTAGAGTCAGAGTCCTGCTACGCTAGCTCCATCCTGTTACTGTATTGTTACAGACCCAGGTACAGTCAGCAGAGTCCTGCTACGTTAGCTCCATCCTGTTACTGTATTGTTATAGACCCAGGTACAGTCAGCAGAGTCCTGCTACGCTAGCTCCATCCTGTTACTGTATTGTTACAGACCCAGGTACAGTCAGCAGAGTCCTGCTACGCTAGCTCCATCCTGTTACTGTATTGTTACAGACCCAGGTACAGTCAGAGTCCTGCTACGTTAGCTCCATCCTGTTACTGTATTGTTATAGACCCAGGTACAGTCAGAGTCCTGCTACGCTAGCTCCATCCTGTTACTGTATTGTTATAGACCCAGGTACAGTCAGAGTCCTGCTGCGCTAGCTCCATCCTGTTACTGTATTGTTACAGACCCAGGTACAGTCAGCAGAGTCCTGCTACGCTAGCTCCATCCTGTTACTGTATTGTTACAGACCCAGGTACAGTCAGAGTCCTGCTACGCTAGCTCCATGCTGTTACTGTATTGTTATAGACCCAGGTACAGTCAGCAGAGTCCTGCTACGCTAGCTCCATCCTGTTACTGTATTGTTATAGACCCAGGTACAGTCAGAGTCCTGCTACGCTAGCTCCATCCTGTTACTGTATTGTTACAGACCCAGGTACAGTCAGCAGAGTCCTGCTACGCTAGCTCCATCCTGTTACTGTATTGTTACAGACCCAGGTACAGTCAGAGTCCTGCTACGCTAGCTCCATCCTGTTACTGTATTGTTACAGACCCAGGTACAGTCAGAGTCCTGCTACGCTAGCTCCATCCTGTTACTGTATTGTTACAGACCCAGGTACAGTCAGAGTCCTGCTACGCTAGCTCCATCCTGTTACTGTATTGTTATAGACCCAGGTACAGTCAGAGTCCTGCTACGCTAGCTCCATCCTGTTACTGTATTGTTATAGACCCAGGTACAGTCAGTCCTGCTACGCTAGCTCCATCCTGTTACTGTATTGTTACAGTCAGCAGAGTCCTGCTACGCTAGCTCCATCCTGTTACTGTATTGTTACAGACCCAGGTACAGTCAGAGTCCTGCTACGCTAGCTCCATCCTGTTACTGTATTGTTATAGACCCAGGTACAGTCAGAGTCCTGCTACGCTAGCTCCATCCTGTTACTGTATTGTTATAGACCCAGGTACAGTCAGAGTCCTGCTACGCTAGCTCCATCCTGTTACTGTATTGTTATAGACCCAGGTACAGTCAGCAGAGTCCTGCTACGCTAGCTCCATCCTGTTACTGTATTGTTACAGACCCAGGTACAGTCAGAGTCCTGCTACGCTAGCTCCATCCTGTTACTGTATTGTTATAGACCCAGGTACAGTCAGAGTCCTGCTACGCTAGCTCCATCCTGTTACTGTATTGTTACAGACCCAGGTAGAGTCAGAGTCCTGCTACGCTAGCTCCATCCTGTTACTGTATTGTTACAGACCCAGGTAGAGTCAGAGTCCTGCTACGCTAGCTCCATGCTGTTACTGTATTGTTACAGACCCAGGTACAGTCAGAGTCCTGCTACGCTAGCTCCATGCTGTTACTGTATTGTTATAGACCCAGGTACAGTCAGAGTCCTGCTACGCTAGCTCCATCCTGTTACTGTATTGTTACAGACCCAGGTACAGTCAGAGTCCTGCTACGCTAGCTCCATCCTGTTACTGTATTGTTATAGACCCAGGTACAGTCAGCAGAGTCCTGCTACGCTAGCTCCATCCTGTTACTGTATTGTTATAGACCCAGGTACAGTCAGCAGAGTCCTGCTACGCTAGCTCCATCCTGTTACTGTATTGTTATAGACCCAGGTACAGTCAGAGTCCTGCTACGCTAGCTCCATCCTGTTACTGTATTGTTACAGACCCAGGTAGAGTCAGCAGAGTCCTGCTACGCTAGCTCCATCCTGTTACTGTATTGTTACAGACCCAGGTACAGTCAGAGTCCTGCTACGCTAGCTCCATCCTGTTACTGTATTGTTACAGACCCAGGTACAGTCAGAGTCCTGCTACGTTAGCTCCATCCTGTTACTGTATTGTTACAGACCCAGGTACAGTCAGCAGAGTCCTGCTACGCTAGCTCCATGCTGTTACTGTATTGTTACAGACCCAGGTACAGTCAGCAGAGTCCTGCTACGCTAGCTCCATCCTGTTACTGTATTGTTATAGACCCAGGTACAGTCAGAGTCCTGCTACGCTAGCTCCATCCTGTTACTGTATTGTTACAGACCCAGGTACAGTCAGAGTCCTGCTACGTTAGCTCCATCCTGTTACTGTATTGTTACAGACCCAGGTACAGTCAGAGTCCTGCTACGCTAGCTCCATCCTGTTACTGTATTGTTACAGACCCAGGTACAGTCAGAGTCCTGCTACGCTAGCTCCGTCCTGTTACTGTATTGTTCCAGACCCAGGTACAGTCAGAGTCCTGCTACGCTAGCTCCATCCTGTTACTGTATTGTTATACACCAGGTACAGTCAGAGTCCTGCTACGCTAGCTCCATCCTGTTACTGTATTGTTACAGACCCAGGTAGAGTCAGCAGAGTCCTGCTACGCTAGCTCCATCCTGTTACTGTATTGTTATAGACCCAGGTACAGTCAGAGTCCTGCTACGCTAGCTCCATCCTGTTACTGTATTGTTATAGACCCAGGTACAGTCAGAGTCCTGCTACGCTAGCTCCATCCTGTTACTGTATTGTTACAGACCCAGGTACAGTCAGAGTCCTGCTACGCTAGCTCCATGCTGTTACTGTATTGTTATAGACCCAGGTACAGTCAGCAGAGTCCTGCTACGCTAGCTCCATGCTGTTACTGTATTGTTATAGACCCAGGTACAGTCAGCAGAGTCCTGCTACGCTAGCTCCATCCTGTTACTGTATTGTTACAGACCCAGGTACAGTCAGAGTCCTGCTACGCTAGCTCCATCCTGTTACTGTATTGTTATAGACCCAGGTACAGTCAGAGTCCTGCTACGCTAGCTCCATCCTGTTACTGTATTGTTACAGACCCAGGTAGAGTCAGAGTCCTGCTACGCTAGCTCCATCCTGTTACTGTATTGTTACAGACCCAGGTACAGTCAGAGTCCTGCTACGCTAGCTCCATGCTGTTACTGTATTGTTACAGACCCAGGTACAGTCAGAGTCCTGCTACGCTAGCTCCATGCTGTTACTGTATTGTTATAGACCCAGGTACAGTCAGAGTCCTGCTACGCTAGCTCCATCCTGTTACTGTATTGTTACAGACCCAGGTACAGTCAGAGTCCTGCTACGCTAGCTCCATCCTGTTACTGTATTGTTATAGACCCAGGTACAGTCAGCAGAGTCCTGCTACGCTAGCTCCATCCTGTTACTGTATTGTTATAGACCCAGGTACAGTCAGCAGAGTCCTGCTACGCTAGCTCCATCCTGTTACTGTATTGTTATAGACCCAGGTACAGTCAGAGTCCTGCTACGCTAGCTCCATCCTGTTACTGTATTGTTACAGACCCAGGTAGAGTCAGCAGAGTCCTGCTACGCTAGCTCCATCCTGTTACTGTATTGTTACAGACCCAGGTACAGTCAGAGTCCTGCTACGCTAGCTCCATCCTGTTACTGTATTGTTACAGACCCAGGTACAGTCAGAGTCCTGCTACGTTAGCTCCATCCTGTTACTGTATTGTTACAGACCCAGGTACAGTCAGCAGAGTCCTGCTACGCTAGCTCCATGCTGTTACTGTATTGTTACAGACCCAGGTACAGTCAGCAGAGTCCTGCTACGCTAGCTCCATCCTGTTACTGTATTGTTATAGACCCAGGTACAGTCAGAGTCCTGCTACGCTAGCTCCATCCTGTTACTGTATTGTTACAGACCCAGGTACAGTCAGAGTCCTGCTACGTTAGCTCCATCCTGTTACTGTATTGTTACAGACCCAGGTACAGTCAGAGTCCTGCTACGCTAGCTCCATCCTGTTACTGTATTGTTACAGACCCAGGTACAGTCAGAGTCCTGCTACGCTAGCTCCGTCCTGTTACTGTATTGTTCCAGACCCAGGTACAGTCAGAGTCCTGCTACGCTAGCTCCATCCTGTTACTGTATTGTTATACACCAGGTACAGTCAGAGTCCTGCTACGCTAGCTCCATCCTGTTACTGTATTGTTACAGACCCAGGTAGAGTCAGCAGAGTCCTGCTACGCTAGCTCCATCCTGTTACTGTATTGTTATAGACCCAGGTACAGTCAGAGTCCTGCTACGCTAGCTCCATCCTGTTACTGTATTGTTATAGACCCAGGTACAGTCAGAGTCCTGCTACGCTAGCTCCATCCTGTTACTGTATTGTTACAGACCCAGGTACAGTCAGAGTCCTGCTACGCTAGCTCCATGCTGTTACTGTATTGTTATAGACCCAGGTACAGTCAGCAGAGTCCTGCTACGCTAGCTCCATGCTGTTACTGTATTGTTATAGACCCAGGTACAGTCAGAGTCCTGCTACGCTAGCTCCATCCTGTTACTGTATTGTTATAGACCCAGGTACAGTCAGAGTCCTGCTACGCTAGCTCCATCCTGTTACTGTATTGTTACAGACCCAGGTACAGTCAGAGTCCTGCTACGCTAGCTCCATCCTGTTACTGTATTGTTACAGACCCAGGTACAGTCAGAGTCCTGCTACGCTAGCTCCATCCTGTTACTGTATTGTTATAGACCCAGGTACAGTCAGAGTCCTGCTACGCTAGCTCCGTCCTGTTACTGTATTGTTATAGACCCAGGTACAGTCAGCAGAGTCCTGCTACGCTAGCTCCGTCCTGTTACTGTATTGGTTCAGACCCAGGTACAGTCAGAGTCCTGCTACGCTAGCTCCATCCTGTTACTGTATTGTTACAGACCCAGGTACAGTCAGAGTCCTGCTACGCTAGCTCCATCCTGTTACTGTATTGTTATAGACCCAGGTACAGTCAGAGTCCTGCTACGCTAGCTCCATCCTGTTACTGTATTGTTACAGACCCAGGTACAGTCAGAGTCCTGCTACGGTAGCTCCATGCTGTTACTGTATTGTTACAGACCCAGGTACAGTCAGAGTCCTGCTACGCTAGCTCCATCCTGTTACTGTATTGTTACAGACCCAGGTACAGTCAGCAGAGTCCTGCTACGCTAGCTCCATCCTGTTACTGTATTGTTACAGACCCAGGTACAGTCAGAGTCCTGCTACGCTAGCTCCATCCTGTTACTGTATTGTTACAGACCCAGGTACAGTCAGCAGAGTCCTGCTACGCTAGCTCCATCCTGTTACTGTATTGTTACAGACCCAGGTACAGTCAGAGTCCTGCTACGCTAGCTCCATCCTGTTACTGTATTGTTACAGACCCAGGTACAGTCAGCAGAGTCCTGCTACGCTAGCTCCATCCTGTTACTGTATTGTTATAGACCCAGGTACAGTCAGCAGAGTCCTGCTACGCTAGCTCCATCCTGTTACTGTATTGTTACAGACCCAGGTACAGTCAGCAGAGTCCTGCTACGCTAGCTCCATGCTGTTACTGTATTGTTATAGACCCAGGTACAGTCAGAGTCCTGCTACGCTAGCTCCATCCTGTTACTGTATTGTTATAGACCCAGGTACAGTCAGAGTCCTGCTACGCTAGCTCCATCCTGTTACTGTATTGTTACAGACCCAGGTACAGTCAGAGTCCTGCTACGCTAGGTCCGTCCTGTTACTGTATTGTTACAGACCCAGGTACAGTCAGAGTCCTGCTACGCTAGCTCCATCCTGTTACTGTATTGTTATAGACCCAGGTACAGTCAGAGTCCTGCTACGCTAGCTCCATCCTGTTACTGTATTGTTACAGACCCAGGTACAGTCAGCAGATTCCTGCTACGCTAGCTCCATCCTGTTACTGTATTGTTATAGACCCAGGTACAGTCAGAGTCCTGCTACGCTAGCTCCATCCTGTTACTGTATTGTTACAGACCCAGGTACAGTCAGAGTCCCGCTACGCTAGCTCCATCCTGTTACTGTATTGTTACAGACCCAGGTACAGTCAGCAGAGTCCTGCTACGCTAGCTCCATCCTGTTACTGTATTGTTATAGACCCAGGTACAGTCAGCAGAGTCCTGCTACGCTAGCTCCATCCTGTTACTGTATTGTTACAGACCCAGATACAGTCAGAGTCCTGCTACGCTAGCTCCATCCTGTTACTGTATTGTTATAGACCCAGGTACAGTCAGAGTCCTGCTACGCTAGCTCCATCCTGTTACTGTATTGTTATAGACCCAGGTACAGTCAGCAGAGTCCTGCTACGCTAGCTCCATCCTGTTACTGTATTGTTATAGACCCAGATACAGTCAGAGTCCTGCTACGCTAGCTCCATCCTGTTACTGTATTGTTACAGACCCAGGTACAGTCAGAGTCCTGCTACGCTAGCTCCATCCTGTTACTGTATTGTTACAGACCCAGATACAGTCAGAGTCCTGCTACGCTAGCTCCATCCTGTTACTGTATTGTTACAGACCCAGGTACAGTCAGAGTCCTGCTACGCTAGCTCCATCCTGTTACTGTATTGTTACAGACCCAGGTACAGTCAGAGTCCTGCTACGCTAGCCCCGTCCTGTTACTGTATTGTTATAGACCCAGGTACAGTCAGCAGAGTCCTGCTACGCTAGCTCCGTCCTGTTACTGTATTGTTACAGACCCAGGTACAGTCAGCAGAGTCCTGCTACGCTAGCTCCATCCTGTTACTGTATTGTTACAGACCCAGGTACAGTCAGTCCTGCTACGCTAGCTCCATCCTGTTACTGTATTGTTACAGACCCAGGTACAGTCAGCAGAGTCCTGCTACGCTAGCTTCATCCTGTTACTGTATTGTTACAGACCCAGGTACAGTCAGAGTCCTGCTACGCTAGCTCCATCCTGTTACTGTATTGTTATAGACCCAGGTACAGTCAGAGTCCTGCTACGCTAGCTCCATGCTGTTACTGTATTGTTATAGACCCAGGTACAGTCAGAGTCCTGCTACGCTAGCTCCATCCTGTTACTGTATTGTTATAGACCCAGGTACAGTCAGAGTCCTGCTACGCTAGCTCCATCCTGTTACTGTATTGTTATAGACCCAGGTACAGTCAGCAGAGTCCTGCTACGCTAGCTCCATCCTGTTACTGTATTGTTACAGACCCAGGTACAGTCAGAGTCCTGCTACGCTAGCTCCATCCTGTTACTGTATTGTTACAGACCCAGGTACAGTCAGCAGAGTCCTGCTACGCTAGCTCCATCCTGTTACTGTATTGTTATAGAACCAGGTACAGTCAGCAGAGTCCTGCTACGCTAGCTCCATCCTGTTACTGTATTGTTACAGACCCAGGTACAGTCAGCAGAGTCCTGCTACGCTAGCTCCATCGTGTTACTGTATTGTTATAGACCCAGGTACAGTCAGAGTCCTGCTACGCTAGCTCCATCCTGTTACTGTATTGTTATAGACCCAGGTACAGTCAGAGTCCTGCTACGCTAGCTCCGTCCTGTTACTGTATTGTTATAGACCCAGGTACAGTCAGCAGAGTCCTGCTACGCTAGCTCCATCCTGTTACTGTATTGTTACAGACCCAGGTACAGTCAGAGTCCTGCTACGCTAGCTCCGTCCTGTTACTGTATTGTTACAGACCCAGGTACAGTCAGAGTCCTGCTACGCTAGCTCCATCCTGTTACTGTATTGTTATAGACCCAGGTACAGTCAGAGTCCTGCTACGCTAGCTCCATCCTGTTACTGTATTGTTATAGACCCAGGTACAGTCAGCAGAGTCCTGCTACGCTAGCTCCATCCTGTTACTGTATTGTTATAGACCCAGGTACAGTCAGCAGAGTCCTGCTACGCTAGCTCCATCCTGTTACTGTATTGTTACAGACCCAGGTACAGTCAGAGTCCTGCTACGCTAGCTCCATCCTGTTACTGTATTGTTACAGACCCAGGTACAGTCAGAGTCCTGCTACGCTAGCTCCATCCTGTTACTGTATTGTTACAGACCCAGGTACAGTCAGCAGAGTCCTGCTACGCTAGCTCCATCCTGTTACTGTATTGTTATAGACACAGGTACAGTCAGAGTCCTGCTACGCTAGCTCCATCCTGTTACTGTATTGTTACAGACCCAGGTACAGTCAGCAGAGTCCTGCTACGCTAGCTCCATCCTGTTACTGTATTGTTACAGACCCAGGTACAGTCAGAGTCCTGCTACGCTAGCTCCATCCTGTTACTGTATTGTTACAGACCCAGGTACAGTCAGAGTCCTGCTACGCTAGCTCCATCCTGTTACTGTATTGTTATAGACCCAGGTACAGTCAGTCCTGCTACGCTAGCTCCATCCTGTTACTGTATTGTTATAGACCCAGGTACAGTCAGCAGAGTCCTGCTACGCTAGCTCCGTCCTGTTACTGTATTGTTATAGACCCAGGTACAGTCAGCAGAGTCCTGCTACGCTAGCTCCGTCCTGTTACTGTATTGTTACAGACCCAGGTACAGTCAGCAGAGTCCTGCTACGCTAGCTCCATCCTGTTACTGTATTGTTACAGACCCAGGTACAGTCAGAGTCCTGCTACGCTAGCTCCATCCTGTTACTGTATTGTTACAGACCCAGGTACAGTCAGAGTCCTGCTACGCTAGCTCCATCCTGTTACTGTATTGTTACAGACCCAGGTACAGTCAGCAGAGTCCTGCTACGCTAGCTCCATCCTGTTACTGTATTGTTACAGACCCAGGTACAGTCAGAGTCCTGCTACGCTAGCTCCATCCTGTTACTGTATTGTTATAGACCCAGGTACAGTCAGAGTCCTGCTACGCTAGCTCCATGCTGTTACTGTATTGTTATAGACCCAGGTACAGTCAGAGTCCTGCTACGCTAGCTCCATCCTGTTACTGTATTGTTACAGACCCAGGTACAGTCAGAGTCCTGCTACGCTAGCTCCATCCTGTTACTGTATTGTTACAGACCCAGGTACAGTCAGCAGAGTCCTGCTACGCTAGCTCCATCCTGTTACTGTATTGTTACAGACCCAGGTACAGTCAGCAGAGTCCTGCTACGTTAGCTCCATCCTGTTACTGTATTGTTACAGACCCAGGTACAGTCAGAGTCCTGCTACGCTAGCTCCATCCTGTTACTGTATTGTTATAGACCCAGGTACAGTCAGAGTCCTGCTACGCTAGCCCCGTCCTGTTACTGTATTGTTATAGACCCAGGTACAGTCAGCAGAGTCCTGCTACGCTAGCTCCGTCCTGTTACTGTATTGTTACAGACCCAGGTACAGTCAGCAGAGTCCTGCTACGCTAGCTCCATCCTGTTACTGTATTGTTACAGACCCAGGTACAGTCAGTCCTGCTACGCTAGCTCCATCCTGTTACTGTATTGTTACAGACCCAGGTACAGTCAGAGTCCTGCTACGCTAGCTCCATCCTGTTACTGTATTGTTACAGACCCAGGTACAGTCAGCAGAGTCCTGCTACGCTAGCTCCATCCTGTTACTGTATTGTTATAGACCCAGGTACAGTCAGCAGAGTCCTGCTACGCTAGCTCCATCCTGTTACTGTATTGTTATAGACCCAGGTACAGTCAGAGTCCTGCTACGCTAGCTCCATCCTGTTACTGTATTGTTATAGACCCAGGTACAGTCAGAGTCCTGCTACGCTAGCTCCATCCTGTTACTGTATTGTTATAGACCCAGGTACAGTCAGAGTCCTGCTACGCTAGCTCCATCCTGTTACTGTATTGTTACAGACCCAGGTACAGTCAGAGTCCTGCTACGCTAGCTCCATGCTGTTACTGTATTGTTATAGACCCAGGTACAGTCAGCAGAGTCCTGCTACGCTAGCTCCATCCTGTTACTGTATTGTTACAGACCCAGATACAGTCAGAGTCCTGCTACGCTAGCTCCATCCTGTTACTGTATTGTTACAGACCCAGGTACAGTCAGAGTCCTGCTACGCTAGCTCCATCCTGTTACTGTATTGTTACAGACCCAGGTACAGTCAGCAGAGTCCTGCTACGCTAGCTCCATCCTGTTACTGTATTGTTACAGACCCAGGTACAGTCAGAGTCCTGCTACGCTAGCTCCATCCTGTTACTGTATTGTTACAGACCCAGGTACAGTCAGAGTCCTGCTACGCTAGCTCCATCCTGTTACTGTATTGTTACAGACCCAGGTACAGTCAGAGTCCTGCTACGCTAGCTCCATCCTGTTACTGTATTGTTACAGACCCAGGTACAGTCAGCAGAGTCCTGCTACGCTAGCTCCATCCTGTTACTGTATTGTTACAGACCCAGGTACAGTCAGCAGAGTCCTGCTACGCTAGCTCCATCCTGTTACTGTATTGTTATAGACCCAGGTACAGTCAGAGTCCTGCTACGCTAGCTCCATGCTGTTACTGTATTGTTACAGACCCAGGTACAGTCAGAGTCCTGCTACGCTAGCTCCATCCTGTTACTGTATTGTTATAGACCCAGGTACAGTCAGAGTCCTGCTACGCTAGCTCCATCCTGTTACTGTATTGTTACAGACCCAGGTACAGTCAGAGTCCTGCTACGCTAGCTCCATCCTGTTACTGTATTGTTACAGACCCAGGTACAGTCAGCAGAGTCCTGCTACGTTAGCTCCATCCTGTTACTGTATTGTTACAGACCCAGGTACAGTCAGAGTCCTGCTACGCTAGCTCCATCCTGTTACTGTATTGTTACAGACCCAGGTACAGTCAGAGTCCTGCTACGCTAGCTCCATCCTGTTACTGTATTGTTATAGACCCAGGTACAGTCAGTCCTGCTACGCTAGCTCCATCCTGTTACTGTATTGTTACAGACCCAGGTACAGTCAGAGTCCTGCTACGCTAGCTCCATCCTGTTACTGTATTGTTACAGACCCAGGTACAGTCAGAGTCCTGCTACGCTAGCTCCATCCTGTTACTGTATTGTTACAGACCCAGGTACAGTCAGAGTCCTGCTACGCTAGCTCCATCCTGTTACTGTATTGTTACAGACCCAGGTACAGTCAGAGTCCTGCTACGCTAGCCCCGTCCTGTTACTGTATTGTTACAGACCCAGGTACAGTCAGAGTCCTGCTACGCTAGCTCCATGCTGTTACTGTATTGTTACAGACCCAGGTACAGTCAGAGTCCTGCTACGCTAGCTCCATCCTGTTACTGTATTGTTACAGACCCAGGTACAGTCAGCAGAGTCCTGCTACGTTAGCTCCATCCTGTTACTGTATTGTTACAGACCCAGGTACAGTCAGAGTCCTGCTACGCTAGCTCCATGCTGTTACTGTATTGTTACAGACCCAGGTACAGTCAGAGTCCTGCTACGCTAGCTCCATCCTGTTACTGTATTGTTACAGACCCAGGTACAGTCAGAGTCCTGCTACGCTAGCTCCATCCTGTTACTGTATTGTTACAGACCCAGGTACAGTCAGAGTCCTGCTACGTTAGCTCAGAGAGCTAGGTTCAGCGTTGACGTGGTGAAAGAAATCGCTCTCTCACTCTTTCAGAACGGTCCTTGTTGCTTGCTGCCATTTCCCGGGGGTTGCTGGGAAGGCTTGCGACGGTTTTTCCCTGCACGTGATTAAACCGACGGAACGAGGAAAGGAGAGGGAGGAGAACAGAGGGAGGAGAACAGAGGGAGATCAGAGAACGGAGGGAGGAGGGAGGAGAAGAGAGGGGAAGAGGAAGGAGGTTCCATCAGTAGTATAATAAGGTGCAGCTGCTCCAGTCTGTTCTAACCTGCAGCTGCTTCCTGTGTTACAGTTGAAACGGTGGGACTGAGCTACACCCAGCCAGCCATCACACCTCTCTCTCCCCCCTGGC
>NW_025548635.1:175000-185000 GCF_905237065.1 Salmo salar
CATATACATTATCGTGGTATATAACAGGCTGTAATATCATATACATTACCGTGGTATATAACAGGCTGTAATATCATATACATTACCGTGGTATATAACAGGCTGTAATATCATATACATTACCGTGGTATATAACAGGCTGTAATATCATATACATTACCGTGGTATATAACAGGCTGTAATATCATATACATTACCGTGGTATATAACAGGCTGTAATATCATATACATTATCGTGGTATATAACAGGCTGTAATATCATATACATTACCGTGGTATATAACAGGCTGTAATATCATATACATTATCATGGTATATAACAGGCTGTAATATCATATACATTACCATGGTATATAACAGGCTGTAATATCATATACATTACCATGGTATATAACAGGCTGTAATATCATATACATTATCATGGTATATAACAGGCTAATATCATATACATTACCGTGGTATATAACAGGCTGTAATATCATATACATTATCATGGTATATAACAGGCTGTAATATCATATACATTACCATGGTATATAACAGGCTAATATCATATACATTACCATGGTATATAACAGACTGTAATCTCATCCCTCACTGTAACAGACTGTAATCTCATCCCTCACTATAACAGACTGTAGTCTCATCCCTCACTGGGACTCCACTATAACAGACTGTAATCTCATCCCTCACTATAACAGACTGTAATCTCATCCCTCACTGGGACTACACTATAACAGACTGTAATCTCATCCCTCACTGGGACTACACTATAACAGACTGTAGTCTCATCCCTCACTGTAACAGACTGTAATCTCATCCCTCACTGGGACACCACTATAACAGACTGTAATCTCATCCCTCACTGTAACAGACTGTAATCTCGTCCCTCACTATAACAGACTGTAATCTCGTCCCTCACTATAACAGACTGTAATCTCGTCCCTCACTATAACAGACTGTAATCTCGTCCCTCACTATAACAGACTGTAATCTCGTCCCTCACTATAACAGACTGTAATCTCGTCCCTCACTGGGACTCCACTATAACAGACTGTAATCTCATCCCTCACTGGGACTCCACTATAACAGACTGTAATCCCATCCCTCACTGGCACTCCACTATAACAGACTGTAATCTCGTCCCTCACTATAACAGACTGTAATCTCGTCCCTCACTATAACAGACTGTAATCTCTTCCCTCACTATAACAGACTGTAATCTCATCCCTCACTGGGACTACACTATAACAGACTGTAATCTCGTCCCTCACTATGACAGACTGTAATCTCGTCCCTCACTATAACAGACTGTAATCTCATCCCTCACTGTAACAGACTGTAATCTCATCCCTCACTGTAACAGACTGTAATCTCATCCCTCACTGTAACAGACTGTAATCTCGTCCCTCACTGTAACAGACTGTAATCATGTCCCTCACTGTAACAGACTGTAATCATGTCCCTCACTATAACAGACTGTAATCTCATCCCTCACTGTAACAGACTGTAATCTCATCCCTCACTGTAACAGACTGTAATCTCGTCCCTCACTGTAACAGACTGTAATCATGTCCCTCACTATAACAGACTGTAATCTTGTCCCTCACTATAACAGACTGTAATCTCATCCCTCACTGTAACAGACTGTAATCTCGTCCCTCACTGTAACAGACTGTAATCTCGTCCCTCACTATAACAGACTGTAATCTCATCCCTCACTGTAACAGACTGTAATCTCGTCCCTCACTGGGACTACACTATAACAGACTGTAATCTCGTCCCTCACTATAACAGACTGTAATCTCGTCCCTCACTATAACAGACTGTAATGTCATCCCTCACTGAAACAGACTGTAATCTCGTCCCTCACTGGGACTACACTATAACAGACTGTAATCTCGTCTGTTATAGTGTAGAGAGGAGGAGGACCGTGGAAGCAGGGAGAGGAGAGAGGAGGAGGACCGTGGAGGCAGGGAGAGGAGAGGGGAGGAGGACCGTGGAAGCAGGGAGAGGAGAGGGGAGGAGGACCGTGGAGGCAGGGAGAGGAGAGAGGAGGAGGACCGTGGAGGCAGGGAGAGGAGAGGGGAGGAGGGCCGTGGAGGCAGGGAGAGGAGAGAGGAGGAGGACCGTGGAGGCAGGGAGAGGAGAGGGGAGGAGGACCGTGGAAGCAGGGAGAGGAGAGAGGAGGAGGACCGTGGAAGCAGGGAGAGGAGAGGGGAGGAGGGCCGTGGAGGCAGGGGAGAGGAGAGAGGAGGAGGACCGTGGAAGCAGGGAGAGGAGAGGGGAGGAGGACCGTGGAAGCAGACCGTGGAAGCAGGGAGAGGAGAGAGGAGGAGGGCCGTGGAAGCAGGGAGAGGAGAGGGGAGGAGGGCCGTGGAGGCAGGGGAGAGGAGAGAGGAGGAGGACCGTGGAGGCAGGGAGAGGAGAGGGGAGGAGGGCCGTGGAGGCAGGGAGAGGAGAGAGGAGGAGGACCGTGGAGGCAGGGAGAGGAGAGGGGAGGAGGGCCGTGGAAGCAGACCGTGGAAGCAGGGAGAGGAGAGGGGAGGAGGACCGTGGAAGCAGACCGTGGAAGCAGGGAGAGGAGAGAGGAGGAGGACCGTGGAGGCAGGGAGAGGAGAGGGGAGGTGGGACCGTGGAAGCAGGGAGAGGAGAGAGGAGGAGGACCGTGGAGGCAGGGAGAGGAGAGAGGAGGAGGACCGTGGAGGCAGGGGAGAGGAGAGAGGAGGAGGACCGTGGAGGCAGGGAGAGGAGAGAGGAGGAGGACCGTGGAGGCAGGGAGAGGAGAGGGGAGGAGGACCATGGAAGCAGGGAGAGGAGAGGAGAGGAGGGCCGTGGAAGCAGACCGTGGAAGCAGGGAGAGGAGAGAGGAGGAGGACCGTGGAAGCAGGGAGAGGAGAGAGGAGGAGGACCGTGGAAGCAGGGAGAGGAGAGGGGAGGAGGGCCGTGGAGGCAGGGAGAGGAGAGAGGAGGAGGACCGTGGAGGCAGGGAGAGGAGAGAGGAGGTGGACCGTGGAGGCAGGGAGAGGAGAGGGGAGGAGGACCGTGGAAGCAGACCGTGGAAGCAGGGAGAGGAGAGAGGAGGAGGACCGTGGAGGCAGGGAGAGGAGAGGGGAGGAGGGCCGTGGAAGCAGGGAGAGGAGAGGGGAGGAGGACCGTGGAAGCAGACCGTGGAAGCAGGGAGAGGAGAGAGGAGGAGGACCGTGGAAGCAGACCGTGGAAGCAGGGAGAGGAGAGAGGAGGACCGTGGAGGCAGGGAGAGGAGAGGGGAGGAGGACCGTGGAGGCAGGGAGAGGAGAGAGGAGGTGGACCGTGGAGGCAGGGAGAGGAGAGGGGAGGAGGGCCGTGGAGGCAGGGAGAGGAGAGGGGAGGAGGACCGTGGAAGCAGACCGTGGAAGCAGGGAGAGGAGAGAGGAGGACCGTGGAAGCAGGGAGAGGAGAGAGGAGGAGGGCCGTGGAGGCAGGGAGAGGAGAGGGGAGGAACCGTGGAAGCAGGGAGAGGAGAGAGGAGGAGGACCGTGGAAGCAGGGAGAGGAGAGGGGAGGAGGGCCGTGGAGGAAGGGAGAGGAGAGAGGAGGAGGGCCGTGGAGGCAGGGAGAGGAGAGAGGAGGAGGACCGTGGAGGCAGGGAGAGGAGAGAGGAGGAGGGCCGTGGAAGCAGGGAGAGGAGAGAGGAGGAGGGCCGTGGAAGCAGGGGAGAGGAGAGAGGAGGAGGACCGTGGAGGCAGGGAGAGGAGAGGGGAGGAGGACCGTGGAGGCAGGGAGAGGAGAGAGGAGGTGGACCGTGGAGGCAGGGAGAGGAGAGGGGAGGAGGACCGTGGAAGCAGGGAGAGGAGAGGGAGGTGGGACCGTGGAGGCAGGGAGAGGAGAGAGGAGGAGGACCGTGGAGGCAGGGAGAGGAGAGGGGAGGAGGACCGTGGAGGCAGGGAGAGGAGAGAGGAGGAGGACCGTGGAGGCAGGGAGAGGAGAGGGGAGGAGGACCGTGGAGGCAGGGAGAGGAGAGAGGAGGAGGGCCGTGGAGGCAGGGAGAGGGTAATGGTAAAACAGGGAAAGCAGGGCTTGTAATTATTAAAACTCAAGGTTTTATTGGTGTGGTTCGGGGGGAACCCACGGTAAGCAAGGCGAACCACACTTAGATCCCCCTCCTAAATGGCCCTGTATTCCCTGTTTAGTCCACTACTTTTGACCAAAACCCTATGGGCTCTGGTCAAAAAGTAGTGCACTATATAGGGAATAGGGTGCCCTATGGGCCCAGCTGGTGGTTCCAGATTGAGAGTGGTGGCCTTCATGTGACCCAGGTCTTTCATAACGGCAGCATGTCGTTGTAACTTCACAGACACCACAGAGTAACATGGCCACACGCTAATAAGAGCCTTGTTCATGATAGGCCAATGATATGGGCTCTTAAAACCTTGTGCCGCAGATGGTTTCATTGCTTTCTGTGAATGAGTGGCGTTTGTGTGGCCTGTTGTTAGACTTCCCACTGTAGAGAAGCTTCCTCAGTCTGTCTCATTCACCCCGGTAGTCTGATCACGCGCTAAAGCTCTCCTAACCTCCTGTCCTCTCTTCCTCCTCCTCTCTTCCTCTTCCTCTCCTCTCCTCTCTTCCACCTCCTCTCTTCCACCTCCTCTCTTCTCTTCCTCTTCCTCCTCCTCTCTTCCTCCTCCTCTCCTCTCTTCCTCCTCCTCTCCTCTCTTCCTCTTCCTCTCCTCTCTTCCTCCACCTCTCCTCTTCTCCTCACCTCTCCTCTTCTCCTCTCCTCTCCTCTTCTCCTCACCTCACCTCTCCTCTTCTCCTCTCCTCTCCTCTTCTCCTCACCTCTCCTCTCCTCTCCTCCTCACCTCTCCTCTCCTCTTCTCCTCACCTCTCCTCTCCTCCTCACCTCTCCTCTCCTCTTCTCCTCACCTCTCCTCTTCTCCTCACCTCTCCTCTTCTCCTCTCCTCTCCTCTTCTCCTCACCTCTCCTCTTCTCCTCACCTCTCCTCTTCTCCTCACCTCTCCTCTTCTCCTCACTTCTCCTCTTCTCCTCTCCTCTCCTCTCCTCTTCTCCTCACCTCTCCTCTTCTCCTCACCTCTCCTCTTCTCCTCACCTCTCCTCTTCTCCTCTCCTCTCCTCTTCTCCTCACTTCTCCTCTTCTCCTCTCCTCTCTCTCTCCTCTTCTCCTCTCCTCTCCTCTTCTCCTCACCTCTCCTCTTCTCCTCACCTCTCCTCTTCTCCTCTCCTCCTCACCTCTCCTCTCTTCCTTCTCCTCACCTCTCCTCTTCTCCTCACCTCTCCTCTTCTCCTCTTCTCCTCACCTCTCCTCTTCTTCTCACCTCTCCTCTTCTCCTCACCTCTCCTCTCCTCCTCACCTCTCCTCTTCTCCTCTTCTCCTCTCTTCCTTCTCCTCCACCTCTCCTCTTCTCTAGGTGCTGATGATGGGGGAACCCTTCTTTGACTGTCAGATCGGCATCGTGGGCGTCCGGGCGCTCTGCCTGAAAGGCATCATGGGAGTGCGGGACTTTGAGGAGAACTTGAACAGACGGGAGGAGGTAAAGAACGAGGCTGTTCTACCTCAACTCTCCTTCCTCCTTCCTCCTCTCCTTCCTCATCCTCTCCTTCCTCATCCTCCTCTCCTTCCTCCTTCAACCCTCCTCTCCTTCCTCATCCTCCTCTCCTTCCTCCTTCAACCCTCCTCTCCTTCCTCCTTCAACCCTCCTCTCCTTCCTCATCCTCCTCTCCTTCCTCCTTCAACCCTCCTCTCCTTCCTCATCCTCCTCTCCTTCCTCCTTCAAACCTCCTCTCCTTCCTCAACTCTCCTCTCCTTTCTCGACCCTCCTCTCCTTCCTCCTTCAACCCTCCTCTCCTTCCTCCTTCCTCCTCTCCTTCCTCATCCTCTCCTTCCTCATCCTCCTCTCCTTCCTCCTTCAACCCTCCTCTCCTTCCTCATCCTCCTCTCCTTCCTCCTTCAACCCTCCTCTCCTTCCTCCTTCAACCCTCCTCTCCTTCGTCCTTCAACCCTCCTCTCC
This sequence comes from Salmo salar, assembly GCF_905237065.1. Taxonomy (NCBI): domain Eukaryota; kingdom Metazoa; phylum Chordata; class Actinopteri; order Salmoniformes; family Salmonidae; genus Salmo; species Salmo salar. The sequence goes on from NW_025548635.1 coordinate 181,009, forward strand.
TTCCTCATCCTCCTCTCCTTCCTCCTTCAAACCTCCTCTCCTTCCTCCTTCAACCCTCCTCTCCTTCCTCAACTCTCCTCTCCTTCCTCGACCCTCCTCTCCTTCCTCCTTCAACCCTCCTCTCCTTCCTCCTTCCTCCTTCAATCCTCCTCTCCTTCCTCCTTCAACCCTCCTTTCCTTCCTCAACCCTCCTCTCCTTCCTCGACCCTCCTGTCCTCCTCTCCTCTCCTTCCTCGACCCTCCTCTCCTTCCTCGACCCTCCTCTCCTCTCCTTCCTCAACCCTCCTCTCCTTCCTCAACCCTCCTCTCCTTCCTCAACCCTCCTGTCCTTCCTCTCCTCTCCTCTCCTTCCTCGACCCTCCTCTCCTTCCTCAACCCTCCTGTCCTCCTCTCCTCTCCTTCCTCGACCCTCCTCTCCTTCCTCTCCTCTCCTCTCCTTCCTCGACCCTCCTCTCCTTCCTCAACCCTCCTGTCCTCCTCTCCTCTCCTTCCTCGACCCTCCTCTCCTTCCTCTCCTCTCCTTCCTCTCCTCTCCTCTCCTCCTCTCCTCTCCTTCCTCGACCCTCCTCTCCTTCCTCAACCCTCCTGTCCTCCTCTCCTCTCCTTCCTCGACCCTCCTCTCCTTCCTCTCCTCTCCTCTCCTTCCTCTCCTCTCCTCTCCTCCTCTCCTCTCCTTCCTCGACCCTCCTCTCCTCCTCTCCTCTCCTTCCTCGACCCTCCTCTCCTTCCTCGACCCTCCTGTCCTCCTCTCCTCTCCTTCCTCGACCCTCCTCTCCTTCCTCTCCTCTCCTTCCTCTCCTCTCCTCTCCTCCTCTCCTCTCCTTCCTCGACCCTCCTCTCCTCCTCTCCTCTCCTTCCTCGACCCTCCTCTCCTTCCTCTCCTCTCCTGGCCTCCTCTCCTCTCCTTCCTCGACCCTCCTCTCCTTCCTCTCCTCTCCTTCCTCTCCTCTCCTCTCCTCCTCTCCTCTCCTTCCTCGACCCTCCTCTCCTCCTCTCCTCTCCTTCCTCGACCCTCCTCTCCTTCCTCTCCTCTCCTGTCCTTCCTCTCCTCTCCTGTAACCTTTACCTCAAACTAACATCTCCCAAAGTGAACCTGCAGTGTGGTTTGATTGTTGGTTAAGTCTATGATCCAAACTTGTGCTGCTGTGTTCTGTGTAACCCTCACAGATCCTGGAATGGTTGTGTTGCCAGCAGGCTGTGATGTAGACGAGGACTGAGGGAGGTCTCTTCTTCTATTGTGATGTAGACGAGGACTGAGGGAGGTCTCTCTTCTTCTATTGTGATGTAGAGGAGGACTGAGGGAGGTCTCTCTTCTTCTATTGTGATGTAGAGGAGGACTGAGGGAGGTCTCTTCTATTGTGATGTAGACGAGGACTGAGGGAGGTCTCTTCTATTGTGATGTAGACGAGGACTGAGGGAGGTCTCTCTTCTTCTATTGTGATGTAGAGGAGGACTGAGGGAGGTCTCTTCTTCTATTGTGATGTAGAGGAGGACTGAGGGAGGTCTCTTCTTCTATTGTGATGTAGACGAGGACTGAGGGAGGTCTCTCTTCTTCTATTGTGATGTAGAGGAGGACTGAGGGAGGTCTCTCTTCTTCTATTGTGATGTAGAGGAGGACTGAGGGAGGTCTCTTCTTCTATTGTGATTTAGAGGAGGACTGAGGGAGGTCTCTCTTCTTCTATTGTGATGTAGAGGAGGACTGAGGGAGGTCTCTCTTCTTCTATTGTGATGTAGAGGAGGACTGAGGGAGGTCTCTTCTTCTATTGTGATGTAGAGGAGGACTGAGGGAGGTCTCTCTTCTTCTATTGTGATGTAGTGGAGGACTGAGGGAGGTCTCTCTTCTTCTATTGTGATGTAGACGAGGACTGAGGGAGGTCTCTTCTATTGTGATGTAGAGGAGGACTGAGGGAGGTCTCTCTTCTTCTATTGTGATGTAGAGGAGGACTGAGGGAGGTCTCTTCTTCTATTGTGATGTAGACGAGGACTGAGGGAGGTCTCTTCTTCTATTGTGATGTAGAGGAGGACTGAGGGAGGTCTCTCTTCTTCTATTGTGATGTAGAGGAGGACTGAGGGAGGTCTCTCTTCTTCTATTGTGATGTAGAGGAGGACTGAGGGAGGTCTCTTCTATTGTGATGTAGACGAGGACTGAGGGAGGTCTCTTCTTCTATTGTGATGTAGAGGAGGACTGAGGGAGGTCTCTTCTTCTATTGTGATGTAGAGGAGGACTGAGTCAGTGTGTTTCTATACTGTGATTTGATTGATTCTGTGTCTGTCCTCTCCTCCTTTTCCCAGGATGCAGTGTTCTTCAGCTGCGGGGAGAGTCTGAGCAGTAAAGGGATGACCTACCTGACCAACTCGCTGTTCGACTACCGTTCCCCAGAGAACAACGGGGTCAGAGCAGAGTTCATCCTGGACGCCACCAATCACAAGGTCAGAACTCACACAGGCCTCTTAGTGTATTACACATTACTGACGTCTCCTTAATACTGTATCTGACCTACAGTCTTTACATTAAATATCACCCTGTTAGGGGAAGCTATCCTCATCACCCTGTTAGAAGAAGCTATCCTCATCACCCTGTTAGAAGCTGTCCTCATCACCCTGTTAGGAGAAGCTGTCCTCATCACCCTGTTAGGGGAAGCTATCCTCATCACCCTGTTAGGAGAAGCTATCCTCATCACCCTGTTAGGAGAAGCTATCCTCATCACCCTGTTAGGGGAAGCTGTCCTCATCACCCTGTTAGGAGAAGCTGTCCTCATCACCCTGTTAGGAGAAGCTGTCCTCATCACCCTGTTAGAAGAAGCTATCCTCATCACCCTGTTAGAAGCTGTCCTCATCACCCTGTTAGGAGAAGCTATCCTCATCACCCTGTTAGGAGAAGCTATCCTCATCACCCTGTTAGGGGAAGCTGTCCTCATCACCCTGTTAGGAGAAGCTATCCTCATCACCCTGTTAGGGGAAGCTTTCCTCATCACCCTGTTAGGGGAAGCTGTCCTCATCACCCTGTTAGGGGAAGCTGTCCTCATCACCCTGTTAGGAGAAGCTGTCCTCATCACCCTGTTAGGGGAAGCTGTCCTCATCACCCTGTTAGGAGAAGCTGTCCTCATCACCCTGTTAGGGGAAGCTATCCTCATCACCCTGTTAGGAGAAGCTGTCCTCATCACCCTGTTACGGGAAGCTGTCCTCATCACCCTGTTACGGGAAGCTGTCCTCATCACCCTGTTAGGAGAAGCTGTCCTCATCACCCTGTTAGGGGAAGCTATCCATCCTCATCACCCTGTTAGGGGAAGCTATCCATCCTCATCACCCTGTTAGGAGAAGCTATCCTCATCACCCTGTTAGGGGAAGCTGTCCTCATCACCCTGTTAGGAGAAGCTGTCCTCATCACCCTGTTAGGGGAAGCTATCCTCATCACCCTGTTAGGGGAAGCTGTCCTCATCACCCTGTTAGGAGAAGCTGTCCTCATCACCCTGTTAGGAGAAGCTGTCCTCATCACCCTGTTAGGGGAAGCTATCCTCATCACCCTGTTAGGAGAAGCTGTCCTCATCACCCTGTTACGGGAAGCTGTCCTCATCACCCTGTTAGGAGAAGCTGTCCTCATCACCCTGTTAGGAGAAGCTGTCCATCCTCATCACCCTGTTAGGGGAAGCTATCCATCCTCATCACCCTGTTAGGAGAAGCTATCCTCATCACCCTGTTAGGAGAAGCTATCCTCATCACCCTGTTAGGAGAAGCTATCCTCATCACCCTGTTAGGAGAAGCTGTCCTCATCACCCTGTTAGGAGAAGCTGTCCTCATCACCCTGTTAGGGGAAGCTGTCCTCATCACCCTGTTAGTGGAAGCTATCCTCATCACCCTGTTAGGAGAAGCTGTCCTCATCACCCTGTTAGGGGAAGCTGTCCTCATCACCCTGTTAGGAGAAGCTGTCCTCATCACCCTGTTAGGGGAAGCTATCCATCCTCATCACCCTGTTAGGGGAAGCTATCCTCATC
>NW_025548635.1:192500-197500 GCF_905237065.1 Salmo salar
GACCATGATACTACTATAGACCTGCAGAAGGTCATCCTGTCTAATGTTGGTTTATAGACCATGATACTACTATAGACCTACAGAAGGTCATCCTGTCTAATGTTGGTTTATAGACCATGATACTACTATAGACCTACAGAAGGTCATCCTGTCTAATGTTGGTTTATAGACCATGATACTACTATAGACCTACAGAAGGTCGTCCTGTCTAATGTTGGTTTATAGACCATGATACTACTATAGACCTACAGAAGGTCATCCTGTCTAATGTTGGTTTATAGACCATGATACTACTATAGACCTGCAGAAGGTCATCCTGTCTAATGTTGGTTTATAGACCATGATACTACTATAGACCTGCAGAAGGTCATCCTGTCTAATGTTGGTTTATAGACCATGATACTACTATAGACCTGCAGAAGGTCATCCTGTCTAATGTTGGTTTATAGACCATGATACTACTATAGACCTACAGAAGGTCATCCTGTCTAATGTTGGTTTATAGACCATGATACTACTATAGACCTACAGAAGGTCATCCTGTCTAATGTTGGTTTATAGACCATGATACTACTATAGACCTACAGAAGGTCATCCTGTCTAATGTTGGTTTATAGACCATGATACTACTATAGACCTACAGAAGGTCATCCTGTCTAATGTTGGTTTATAGACCATGATACTACTATAGACCTACAGAAGGTCGTCCTGTCTAATGTTGGTTTATAGACCATGATACTACTATAGACCTACAGAAGGTCATCCTGTCTAATGTTGGTTTATAGACCATGATACTACTATAGACCTACAGAAGGTCATCCTGTCTAATGTTGGTTTATAGACCATGATACTACTATAGACCTACAGAAGGTCATCCTGTCTAATGTTGGTTTATAGACCATGATACTACTATAGACCTACAGAAGGTCATCCTGTCTAATGTTGGTTTATAGACCATGATACTACTATAGACCTACAGAAGGTCATCCTGTCTAATGTTGGTTTATAGACCATGATACTACTATAGACCTACAGAAGGTCATCCTGTCTAATGTTGGTTTATAGACCATGATACTACTATAGACCTACAGAAGGTCGTCCTGTCTAATGTTGGTTTATAGACCATGATACTACTATAGACCTACAGAAGGTCATCCTGTCTAATGTTGGTTTATAGACCATGATACTACTATAGACCTACAGAAGGTCATCCTGTCTAATGTTGGTTTATAGACCATGATACTACTATAGACCTACAGAAGGTCATCCTGTCTAATGTTGGTTTATAGACCATGATACTACTATAGACCTACAGAAGGTCATCCTGTCTAATGTTGGTTTATAGACCATGATACTACTATAGACCTACAGAAGGTCATCCTGTCTAATGTTGGTTTATAGACCATGATACTACTATAGACCTACAGAAGGTCATCCTGTCTAATGTTGGTTTATAGACCATGATACTACTATAGACCTACAGAAGGTCATCCAGTCTAATGTTGGTTTATAGACCATGATACTACTATAGACCTACAGAAGGTCGTCCTGTCTAATGTTGGTTTATAGACCATGATACTACTATAGATCTACAGAAGGTCATCCTGTCTAATGTTGGTTTATAGACCATGATACTACTATAGATCTACAGAAGGTCATCCTGTCTAATGTTGGTTTATAGACCATGATACTACTATAGACCTACAGAAGGTCATCCTGTCTAATGTTGGTTTATAGACCATGATACTACTATAGACCTACAGAAGGTCGTCCTGTCTAATGTTGGTTTATAGACCATGATACTACTATAGACCTACAGAAGGTCGTCCTGTCTAATGTTGGTTTATAGACCATGATACTACTATAGACCTACAGAAGGTCGTCCTGTCTAATGTTGGTTTATAGACCATGATACTACTATAGACCTACAGAAGGTCGTCCTGTCTAATGTTGGTTTATAGACCATGATACTACTATAGACCTACAGAAGGTCATCCTGTCTAATGTTGGTTTATAGACCATGATACTACTATAGACCTACAGAAGGTCATCCTGTCTAATGTTGGTTTATAGACCATGATACTACTATAGACCTACAGAAGGTCATCCTGTCTAATGTTGGTTTATAGACCATGATACTACTATAGACCTACAGAAGGTCACCCTGTCTAATGTTGGTTTATAGACCATGATACTACTATAGACCTGCAGAAGGTCATCCTGTCTAATGTTGGTTTATAGACCATGATACTACTATAGACCTGCAGAAGGTCATCCTGTCTAATGTTGGTTTATAGACCATGATACTACTATAGACCTACAGAAGGTCATCCTGTCTAATGTTGGTTTATAGACCATGATACTACTATAGACCTACAGAAGGTCATCCTGTCTAATGTTGGTTTATAGACCATGATACTACTATAGACCTACAGAAGGTCATCCTGTCTAATGTTGGTTTATAGACCATGATACTACTATAGACCTACAGAAGGTCATCCTGTCTAATGTTGGTTTATAGACCATGATACTACTATAGACCTACAGAAGGTCATCCTGTCTAATGTTGGTTTATAGACCATGATACTACTATAGACCTACAGAAGGTCATCCAGTCTAATGTTGGTTTATAGACCATGATACTACTATAGACCTACAGAAGGTCATCCTGTCTAATGTTGGTTTATAGACCATGATACTACTATAGATCTACAGAAGGTCATCCTGTCTAATGTTGGTTTATAGACCATGATACTACTATAGACCTACAGAAGGTCATCCTGTCTAATGTTGGTTTATAGACCATGATACTACTATAGACCTACAGAAGGTCATCCTGTCTAATGTTGGTTTATAGACCATGATACTACTATAGACCTACAGAAGGTCGTCCTGTCTAATGTTGGTTTATAGACCATGATACTACTATAGACCTACAGAAGGTCGTCCTGTCTAATGTTGGTTTATAGACCATGATACTACTATAGACCTACAGAAGGTCGTCCTGTCTAATGTTGGTTTATAGACCATGATACTACTATAGACCTACAGACGGTCGTCCTGTCTAATGTTGGTTTATAGACCATGATACTACTATAGACCTACAGAAGGTCATCCTGTCTAATGTTGGTTTATAGACCAGGATACTACTATAGACCTACAGAAGGTCATCCTGTCTAATGTTGGTTTATAGACCATGATACTACTATAGACCTACAGAAGGTCATCCTGTCTAATGTTGGTTTATAGACCATGATACTACTATAGACCTACAGAAGGTCACCCTGTCTAATGTTGGTTTATAGACCATGATACTACTATAGACCTGCAGAAGGTCATCCTGTCTAATGTTGGTTTATAGACCATGATACTACTATAGACCAACAGAAGGTCATCCTGTCTAATGTTGGTTTATAGACCATGATACTACTATAGACCTACAGAAGGTCATCCTGTCTAATGTTGGTTTATAGACCATGATACTACTATAGACCTACAGAAGGTCATCCTGTCTAATGTTGGTTTATAGACCATGATACTACTATAGATCTACAGAAGGTCATCCTGTCTAATGTTGGTTTATAGACCATGATACTACTATAGACCTACAGAAGGTCATCCTGTCTAATGTTGGTTTATAGACCATGATACTACTATAGACCTACAGAAGGTCATCCTGTCTAATGTTGGTTTATAGACCATGATACTACTATAGACCTACAGAAGGTCATCCTGTCTAATGTTGGTTTATAGACCATGATACTACTATAGACCTACAGAAGGTCGTCCTGTCTAATGTTGGTTTATAGACCATGATACTACTATAGACCTACAGACGGTCGTCCTGTCTGTTGGTTTATAGACCATGATACTACTATAGACCTACAGAAGGTCATCCTGTCTAATGTTGGTTTATAGACCATGATACTACTATAGACCTACAGAAGGTCATCCTGTCTAATGTTGGTTTATAGACCATGATACTACTATAGACCTACAGAAGGTCATCCTGTCTAATGTTGGTTTATAGACCATGATACTACTATAGACCTACAGAAGGTCACCCTGTCTAATGTTGGTTTATAGACCATGATACTACTATAGACCTGCAGAAGGTCATCCTGTCTAATGTTGGTTTATAGACCATGATACTACTATAGACCAACAGAAGGTCATCCTGTCTAATGTTGGTTTATAGACCATGATACTACTATAGACCTACAGAAGGTCATCCTGTCTAATGTTGGTTTATAGACCATGATACTACTATAGACCTACAGAAGGTCATCCTGTCTAATGTTGGTTTATAGACCATGATACTACTATAGACCTACAGAAGGTCATCCTGTCTAATGTTGGTTTATAGACCATGATACTACTATAGACCTACAGAAGGTCACCCTGTCTAATGTTGGTTTATAGACCATGATACTACTATAGACCTACAGAAGGTCACCCTGTCTAATGTTGGTTTATAGACCATGATACTACTATAGACCTACAGAAGGTCACCCTGTCTAATGTTGGTTTATAGACCATGATACTACTATAGACCTGCAGAAGGTCATCCTGTCTAATGTTGGTTTATAGACCATGATACTACTATAGACCTGCAGAAGGTCATCCTGTCTAATGTTGGTTTATAGACCATGATACTACTATAGACCTACAGAAGGTCATCCTGTCTAATGTTGGTTTATAGACCATGAAACTACTATAGACCTACAGAAGGTCATCCTGTCTAATGTTGGTTTATAGACCATGATACTACTATAGACCTACAGAAGGTCATCCTGTCTAATGTTGGTTTATAGACCATGAAACTACTATAGACCTACAGAAGGTCATCCTGTCTAATGTTGGTTTATAGACCATGATACTACTATAGACCTACAGAAGGTCATCCTGTCTAATGTTGGTTTATAGACCATGATACTACTATAGACCTACAGAAGGTCATCCTGTCTAATGTTGGTTTATAGACCATGATACTACTATAG
>NW_025548635.1:207500-220000 GCF_905237065.1 Salmo salar
GTAACATACACACACACACACACACACACACACACACACACACACACACACACACACACACACACACACACTGCTACCTCAAGGTAACACACACACACACACACACACACACACACACACACACACACACTGCTACCTCAAGGTAACACACACACACACACACACACACTGCTACCTCAAGGTAACACACACACACTTCTGGTCCCCACACGGATAGTAAAGCCCTGTAGTGTAGTATAGTATAGTAGGATAGTAAAGCCCTGTAGTATAGTATAGTAGGATAGTAAAGCCCTGTAGTATAGTATAGTAGGATAGTAGGATAGTAGGATAGTAAAGCCCTGTAGTATAGTAGTATAGTAGGATAGTAAAGCCCTGTAATATAGTAGTATAGTAGGATAGTAAAGCCCTGTAGTATAGTATAGTAGTATAGTAAAGCCCTGTAGTATAGTAGGATAGTAGGATAGTAAAGCCCTGTAGTATAGTATAGTAGTATAGTAGGATAGTAAAGCCCTGTAGTATAGTATAGTAGGATAGTAAAGCCCTGTAGTATAGTATAGTAGTATAGTAGGATAGTAAAGCCCTGTAGTATAGTATAGTAGTATAGTAGGATAGTAAAGCCCTATAGTATAGTAGTATAGTAGGATAGTAAAGCCCTGTAGTATAGTATAGTATAGTAGGATAGTAAAGCCCTGTAGTATAGTATAGTATAGTAGGATAGTAAAGCCCTGTAGTATAGTATAGTATAGTATAGTAGGATAGTAAAGCCCTGTAGTATAGTATAGTAGGATAGTAAAGCCCTGTAGTATAGTATAGTATAGTAGGATAGTAGGATAGTAAAGCCCTGTAGTATAGTATAGTAGGATAGTAAAGCCCTGTAGTATAGTATAGTAGGATAGTAGGATAGTAAAGCCCTGTAGTATAGTATAGTAGTATAGTAAAGCCCTGTAGTATAGTATAGTATAGTATAGTAGGATAGTAAAGCCCTGTAGTGTAGTATAGTATAGTAGTATAGTAGGATAGTAAAGCCCTGTAGTATAGTATAGTAGTATAGTAGGATAGTAAAGCCCTGTAGTATAGTATAGTAGTATAGTAGGATAGTAAAGCCCTGTAGTATAGTATAGTAGTATAGTAGGATAGTAAAGCCCTGTAGTATAGTATAGTAGTATAGTAAAGCCCTGTAGTATAGTATAGTATAGTAGGATAGTAAAGCCCTGTAGTGTAGTATAGTAGTATAGTAGGATAGTAAAGCCCTGTAGTATAGTATAGTAGTATAGTAAAGCCCTGTAGTATAGTATAGTAGGATAGTAGGATAGTAAAGCCCTATAGTATAGTAGGATAGTAGGATAGTAAAGCCCTGTAGTGTAGTATAGTAGGATAGTAGGATAGTAAAGCCCTATAGTATAGTAGGATAGTAGGATAGTAAAGCCCTGTAGTATAGTATAGTAGTATAGTAGGATAGTAAAGCCCTGTAGTATAGTATAGTAGGATAGTAAAGCCCTGTAGTATAGTATAGTAGGATAGTAAAGCCCTGTAGTATAGTATAGTATAGTAGGATAGTAAAGCCCTGTAGTATAGTATAGTAGTATAGTAGGATAGTAAAGCCCTGTAGTATAGTATAGTAGTATAGTAAAGCCCTGTAGTATAGTATAGTAGTATAGTAGGATAGTAAAGCCCTGTAGTATAGTATAGTAGTATAGTAGGATAGTAAAGCCCTGTAGTATAGTATAGTAGGATAGTAAAGCCCTGTAGTATAGTATAGTAGGATAGTAGGATAGTAAAGCCCTGTCCTCCATGTTCTCAGACGGTCAGCCCAAGGTGAAAGGATATCTTGACTTCCACAGCTTTTAGCTGAAGGCCAGAACCACTTCCATGATCTGTTACACCTGGTCATAAAGAGCTGACCTCTGACCTGCCTGATGAGACCCAGTCCTTTAACACCAGAGATCTCAGTTTACAGCTCTGGAGTCTCCTCAGTCCTTTAACACCAGAGATCTCAGTTTACAGCTCTGGAGTCTCCTCAGTCCTTTAACACCAGAGATCTCAGTTTACAGCTCTGGAGTCTCCTCAGTCCTTTAACACCAGAGATCTCAGTTTACAGCTCTGGAGTCTCCCCAGTCCTTTAACACCAGAGATCTCAGTTTACAGCTCTGGAGTCTCCTCAGTCCTTTAACACCAGAGATCTCAGTTTACAGCTCTGGAGTCTCCTCAGTCCTTTAACACCAGAGATCTCAGTTTACAGCTCTGGAGTCTCCTCAGTCCTTTAACACCAGAGATCTCAGTTTACAGCTCTGGAGTCTCCTCAGTCCTTTAACACCAGAGATCTCAGTTTACAGCTCTGGAGTCTCCTCAGTCCTTTAACACCAGAGATCTCAGTTTACAGCTCTGGAGTCTCCTCAGTCCTTTAACACCAGAGATCTCAGTTTACAGCTCTGGAGTCTCCTCAGTCCTTTAACACCAGAGATCTCAGTTTACAGCTCTGGAGTCTCCTCAGTCCTTTAACACCAGAGATCTCAGTTTACAGCTCTGGAGTCTCCTCAGTCCTTTAACACCAGAGATCTCAGTTTACAGCTCTGGAGTCTCCTCAGTCCTTTAACACCAGAGATCTCAGTTTACAGCTCTGGAGTCTCCTCAGTCCTTTAACACCAGAGATCTCAGTTTACAGCTCTGGAGTCTCCCCAGTCCTTTAGATGGTTAACACAGTTGTGTTTAGGGGGATCTGGTTAGGGGGATCTGGTTAGGGGGATCTGGTTAGGGGGATCTGGTTAAGGGGATCTGGTTAGGGGATCTGGTTAGGGGGATCTGGTTAGGGGGATCCGGTTAAGAGGATCCGGTTAGGAGGAGGATCCGGTTAGGACCAGGAAGTAAGTGGCTGTTATCCCAGGTCATCATAGTCAATAAGACTTTGTTCTCAACTGTCTTTCCTGGTTAAATGAAGCAATAAGGCACGAAGAGGTGTGATATGTGGCCAATATACCACAGCTAAGGGTTGTTCTTAGACACGACGCAATGTGGAGTGCCTGGATACAGTCCTTAGCCGTGGTATATTGGCCATATACCACAAACCCCCGAGGTGCCTTATTATTATAAACTGGTTACCAACGTAATTAGAGCAGTAAAAAATACATATTTTGTCATACCTGTGTTATACGGTCTGATATACCATAGCTTTCAGCCAATCAGAATTTATATATATATAAATATAAAAATACCTTGCTAAACAAGTTCTTATTTTCAAGTAAAACATCCATGTATTTAGATTGTGTTTCTAAATGAAAGGCTCCAGGAAGAAGCGTTCTGAAACTAGAAGGAAGTAGTTCATCAGCGTTCTGAAACCAGAAGGAAGTAGTTCATCAGCGTTCTGAAACCAGAAGGAAGTAGTTCATCAGCGTTCTGAAACCAGAAGGAAGTAGTTCATCAGCGTTCTGAAACCAGAAGGAAGTAGTTCATCAGCGTTCTGAAACCAGAAGGAAGTAGTTCATCAGCGTTCTGAAACCAGAAGGAAGTAGTTCATCAGCGTTCTGAAACCAGAAGGAAGTAGTTCATCGGCGTTCTGAAACCAGAAGGAAGTAGTTCATCAGCGTTCTGAAACCAGAAGGAAGTAGTTCATCGGCGTTCTGAAACTAGAAGGAAGTAGTTCATCAGCGTTCTGAAACCAGAAGGAAGTAGTTCATCGGCGTTCTGAAACCAGAAGGAAGTAGTTCATCGGCGTTCTGAAACTAGAAGGAAGTAGTTCATCAGCGTTCTGAAACCAGAAGGAAGTAGTTCATCAGCGTTCTGAAACCAGAAGGAAGTAGTTCATCAGCGTTCTGAAACCAGAAGGAAGTAGTTCATCGGCGTTCTGAAACCAGAAGGAAGTAGTTCATCGGCGTTCTGAAACCAGAAGGAAGTAGTTCATCAGCGTTCTGAAACTAGAAGTAGTTCATCAGCGTTCTGAAACCAGAAGGAAGTAGTTCATCAGCGTTCTGAAACCAGAAGGAAGTAGTTCATCAGCGTTCTGAAACCAGAAGGAAGTAGTTCATCAGCGTTCTGAAACCAGAAGGAAGTAGTTCATCGGCGTTCTGAAACCAGAAGGAAGTAGTTCATCGGCGTTCTGAAACCAGAAGGAAGTAGTTCATCAGCGTTCTGAAACTAGAAGTAGTTCATCAGCGTTCTGAAACCAGAAGGAAGTAGTTCATCAGCGTTCTGAAACCAGAAGGAAGTAGTTCATCAGCGTTCTGAAACCAGAAGGAAGTAGTTCATCGGCGTTCTGAAACCAGAAGGAAGTAGTTCATCAGCGTTCTGAAACCAGAAGGAAGTAGTTCATCGGCGTTCTGAAACCAGAAGGAAGTAGTTCATCAGCGTTCTGAAACCAGAAGGAAGTAGTTCATCAGCGTTCTGAAACCAGAAGGAAGTAGTTCATCAGCGTTCTGAAACCAGAAGGAAGTAGTTCATCGGCGTTCTGAAACTAGAAGGAAGTAGTTCATCAGCGTTCTGAAACTAGAAGGAAGTAGTTCATCAGCGTTCTGAAACCAGAAGGAAGTAGTTCATCAGCGTTCTGAAACCAGAAGGAAGTAGTTCATCAGCGTTCTGAAACCAGAAGGAAGTAGTTCATCGGCGTTCTGAAACTAGAAGGAAGTAGTTCATCGGCGTTCTGAAACTAGAAGGAAGTAGTTCATCAGCGTTCTGAAACCAGAAGTAGTTCATCAGCGTTCTGAAACCAGAAGGAAGTAGTTCATCGGCGTTCTGAAACTAGAAGGAAGTAGTTCATCAGCGTTCTGAAACCAGAAGTAGTTCATCGGCGTTCTGAAACCAGAAGGAAGTAGTTCATCAGCGTTCTGAAACTAGAAGGAAGTAGTTCATCGGCGTTCTGAAACTAGAAGGAAGTAGTTCATCAGCGTTCTGAAACTAGAAGGAAGTAGTTCATCAGCGTTCTGAAACCAGAAGGAAGTAGTTCATCAGCGTTCTGAAACTAGAAGGAAGTAGTTCATCAGCGTTCTGAAACCAGAAGGAAGTAGTTCATCGGCGTTCTGAAACTAGAAGGAAGTAGTTCATCAGCGTTCTGAAACCAGAAGGAAGTAGTTCATCAGCGTTCTGAAACCAGAAGTAGTTCATCAGCGTTCTGAAACCAGAAGTAGTTCATTAGTATCTATAATGTTTATTACCAGGTAGTTGTATCTATAATGTTTATTACCAGGTAGTTGTATCTATAATGTTTATTACCAGGTAGTTGTATCTATAATGTTTATTACCAGGTAGTTGTATCTATAATGTTTATTACCAGGTAGTTGTATCTATAATGTTTATTACCAGGTAGTTGTATCTATAATGTTTATTACCAGGTAGTTGTATCTATAATGTTTATTACCAGGTAGTTGTATCTATAATGTTTATTACCAGGTAGTTGTATCTATAATGTTTATTATCAGGTAGTTGTATCTATATTGTTTATTATCAGGTAGTTGTATCTATAATGTTTATTACCAGGTAGTTGTATCTATAATGTTTATTACCAGGTAGTTGTATCTATAATGTTTATTACCAGGTAGTTGTATCTATAATGTTTATTACCAGGTAGTTGTATCTATAATGTTTATTACCAGGTAGTTGTATCTATAATGTTTATTACCAGGTAGTTGTATCTATAATGTTTATTACCAGATAGTTGTATCTATAATGTTTATTACCAGGTAGTTGTATCTATAATGTTTATTACCAGATAGTTGTATCTATAATGTTTATTACCAGGTAGTTGTATCTATAATGTTTATTACCAGGTAGTTGTATCTATAATGTTTATTACCAGGTAGTTGTATCTATAATGTTTATTACCAGGTAGTTGTATCTATAATGTTTATTACCAGGTAGTTGTATCTATAATGTTTATTACCAGATAGTTGTATCCATAATGTTTATTACCAGGTAGTTGTATCTATAATGTTTATTACCAGGTAGTTGTATCTATAATGTTTATTACCAGATAGTTGTATCTATAATGTTTATTACCAGGTAGTTGTATCCATAATGTTTATTACCAGGTAGTTGTATCTATAATGTTTATTACCAGGTAGTTGTATCTATAATGTTTATTACCAGGTAGTTGTATCTATAATGTTTATTACCAGGTAGTTGTATCTATAATGTTTATTACCAGATAGTTGTATCTATAATGTTTATTACCAGGTAGTTGTATCTATAATGTTTATTACCAGGTAGTTGTATCTATAATGTTTATTACCAGGTAGTTGTATCTATAATGTTTATTACCAGGTAGTTGTATCTATAATGTTTATTACCAGGTAGTTGTATCTATAATGTTTATTACCAGGTAGTTGTATCTATAATGTTTATTATCAGGTAGTTGTATCTATAATGTTTATTACCAGGTAGTTGTATCTATAATGTTTATTACCAGGTAGTTGTATCTATAATGTTTATTACCAGGTAGTTGTATCTATAATGTTTATTACCAGGTAGTTGTATCTATAATGTTTATTACCAGGTAGTTGTATCTATAATGTTTATTACCAGGTAGTTGTATCTATAATGTTTATTACCAGGTAGTTGTATCTATAATGTTTATTACCAGGTAGTTGTATCTATAATGTTTATTAGCAGGTAGTTGTATCTATAATGTTTATTACCAGGTAGTTGTATCTATAATGTTTATTACCAGGTAGTTGTAT
Source organism: Salmo salar (assembly GCF_905237065.1). Classification (NCBI taxonomy): domain Eukaryota; kingdom Metazoa; phylum Chordata; class Actinopteri; order Salmoniformes; family Salmonidae; genus Salmo; species Salmo salar. Next base: position 214,163 of record NW_025548635.1, read on the forward strand.
CTATAATGTTTATTACCAGGTAGTTGTATCTATAATGTTTATTACCAGGTAGTTGTATCTATAATGTTTATTACCAGGTAGTTGTATCTATAATGTTTATTACCAGGTAGTTGTATCTATAATGTTTATTACCAGGTAGTTGTATCTATAATGTTTATTACCAGGTAGTTGTATCTATAATGTTTATTACCAGGTAGTTGTATCTATAATGTTTATTACCAGGTAGTTGTATCTATAATGTTTATTACCAGGTAGTTGTATCTATAATGTTTATTACCAGGTAGTTGTATCTATAATGTTTATTACCAGGTAGTTGTATCTATAATGTTTATTAGAGAGAGATGCTTTCTGTTTATTATAGGACTATTTATAGAGATATAGATAAACGACTCCTTTTGAATTGAACAACTTCTGTCAGCGTTCTGAGGATCCTGTTCATTCTGACTGTACCGGTAGTTTGGCTGAGAGGATGTGTTGCTTCCAGTCTGACTGTACCGGTAGTTTGGCTGAGAGGACAGGATGTGTTGCTTCCAGTCTGACTGTACCGGTAGTTTGGCTGAGAGGATGTGTTGCTTCCAGTCTGACTGTACCGGTAGTTCTGCTGAGAGGATGTGTTGCTTCCAGTCTGACTGTACCGGTAGTTTGGCTGAGAGGACAGAGAGGATGTGTTGCTTCCAGTCTGACTTTACCGGTAGTTTGGCTGAGAGGACAGAGAGGATGTGTTGCTTCCAGTCTGACTGTACCGGTAGTTTGGCTGAGAGGATGTGTTGCTTCCAGTCTGACTGTACCGGTAGTTTGGCTGAGAGGATGTGTTGCTTCCAGTCTGACTGTACTGGTAGTTTGGCTGAGAGGATGTGTTGCTTCCAGTCTGACTGTACTGGTAGTTTGGCTGAGAGGATGTGTTGCTTCCAGTCTGACTGTACTGGTAGTTTGGCTGAGAGGATGTGTTGCTTCCAGTCTGACTGTACTGGTAGTTTGGCTGAGAGGATGTGTTGCTTCCAGTCTGACTGTACCGGTAGTTTGGCTGAGAGGATGTGTTGCTTCCAGTCTGAATACCACTTCAGATAGCTGTTAATGATACAGAATTCACCTTGTTCACAGTCACCATCTGGTTGTCATTGTATATGCCAATAATAACAGTAGTTTCTAATGAGGAACCATTCCTCCCGTTCGTCCTGTCTGTCTGTCTGTCTGTCTGTCTGTCTGTCTGTCTGTCTGTCTGTCTCCCTCTCTCTATATATCTCTCTCTCTATATCTCTCTCTCTAATTATCTCTCTATATATCTCTCTCTATATATCTCTATATATCTCTCTCTCTCTCTATATATATATATCTCTCTCTCTATATCTCTCTCTATATATATATATCTCTCTCTCTATATATATCTCTCTCTATATATATCTCTCTATATATCTCTCTCTCTATATCTCTATATATATCTCTCTCTATATCTCTATATATATCTCTCTCTCTATATCTCTATATATATCTCTCTTTCTATATCTCTATATATCTCTCTCTCTCTATATATATATATCTCTCTCTATATCTCTCTCTCTATATATATCTCTCTCTCTCTATATCTCTATATATATATCTCTCTCTCTATATATATATCTCTCTCTCTATATATATATATCTCTCTCTATATATCTCTCTATATCTCTCTCTCTCTATATATATATCTGTCTCTCTATATCTCTATATATATCTCTCTCTATATATCTCTCTCTCTCTATATATATATATATCTCTCTCTCTATATATATATATCTCTCTCTCTCTATATATCTCTCTATATCTCTCTCTCTCTATATATATATATATATCTCTCTCTATATCTCTATATATATCTCTATATATCTCTCTCTATGACTGAGGAACCATTCCTCACTACCTCTATCTACCTAACTAGGACTCAGCAAGGGATGCTTCTTTATGACCGTAAAGTATTTTTTTGGTTTCATTTCTAGTTTGAACTCCCAGGTCTCAGAGTAGAAGACTAGACATGTGTTCTGGGAAGATCTAGATGCCCTCGCTGCCCTGAGAGAAGTGCTCTTACTGTGAGTGGTAACCCCCCCCTGATCTTAACCTCTTGGTTAGGAAGCCCCCCCCCTCCACCACCAGTAATGGTTCTTTAAAGCCCGGTTGTAATGGAGTCTCTATCTAATGGACTCTGTCCTGGTCTCTTTCTGGTGTTTTTCTAAGACCTGGGATGTTTGCCAGGCATACTGTCAGTCCTTATCTTACAGCCAGGGTCACCAAGAGGTTAATGTTCAGCCCATGGGTGGTCAGTTATATCCATGCAGACCCCCTTTAGCCCCCATAGCCACCTCTCCTGGTCAGTTATATCCATGCAGACCCCCTTTAGCCCCCATAGCCACCTCTCCTGGTCAGTTATATCCATGCAGACCCCCTTTAGCCCCCATAGCCACCTCTCCTGGTCAGTTATATCCATGCAGACCCCCTTTAGCCCCCATAGCCACCTCTCCTGGTCAGTTATATCCATGCAGACCCCCTTTAGCCCCCATAGCCACCTCTCCTGGTCAGTTATATCCATGCAGACCCCCTTTAGCCCCCCATAGCCACCTCTCCTGGTCAGTTATATCCATGCAGACCCCCTTTAGCCCCCATAGCCACCTCTCCTGGTCAGTTATATCCATGCAGACCCCCTTTAGCCCCCCATAGCCACCTCTCCTGGTCAGTTATATCCATGCAGACCCCCTTTAGCCCCCATAGCCACCTCTCCTGGTCAGTTATATCCATGCAGACCCCCTTTAGCCCCCATAGCCACCTCTCCTGGTCAGTTATATCCATGCAGACCCCCTTTAGCCCCCATAGCCACCTCTCCTGGTCAGTTATATCCATGCAGACCCCCTTTAGCCCCCATAGCCACCTCTCCTGGTCAGTTATATCCATGCAGACCCCCTTTAGCCCCCATAGCCACCTCTCCTGGTCAGTTATATCCATGCAGACCCCCTTTAGCCCCCATAGCCATCTCTCCTGGTCAGTTATATCCATGCAGACCCCCTTTAGCCCCCATAGCCACCTCTCCTGGTCAGTTATATCCATGCAGACCCCCTTTAGCCCCCATAGCCACCTCTCCTGGTCAGTTATATCCATGCAGACCCCCTTTAGCCCCCATAGCCACCTCTCCTGGTCAGTTATATCCATGCAGACCCCCTTTAGCCCCCATAGTCACCTCTCCTGGTCAGTTATATCCATGCAGACCCCCTTTAGCCCCCATAGTCACCTCTCCTGGTCAGTTATATCCATGCAGACCCCCTTTAGCCCCCATAGCCACCTCTCCTGGTCAGTCATCCCCATTCAGACCCCCTTTAGCCCCCATAGCCACCTCTCCTGGTCAGTTATATCCATGCAGACCCCCTTTAGCCCCCATAGCCACCTCTCCTGGTCAGTCATCCCCATTCAGACCCCCTTTAGCCCCCATAGCCACCTCTCCTGGTCAGTCATCCCCATTCAGACCCCCTTTAGCCCCCATAGCCACCTCTCCTGGTCAGTTATATCCATGCAGACCCCCTTTAGCCCCCATAGCCACCTCTCCTGGTCAGTTATATCCATGCAGACCCCCTTTAGCCCCCATAGCCACCTCTCCTGGTCAGTTATATCCATGCAGACCCCCTTTAGCCCCCATAGCCACCTCTCCTGGTCAGTTATATCCATGCAGACCCCCTTTAGCCCCCATAGCCACCTCTCCTGGTCAGTTATATCCATGCAGACCCCCTTTAGCCCCCATAGCCACCTCTCCTGGTCAGTTATATCCATGCAGACCCCCTTTAGCCCCCATAGCCACCTCTCCTGGTCAGTTATATCCATTCAGACCCCCTTTAGCCCCCATAGCCACCTCTCCTGGTCAGTTATATCCATGCAGACCCCCTTTAGCCCCCATAGCCACCTCTCCTGGTCAGTTATATCCATGCAGACCCCCTTTAGCCCCCATAGCCACCTCTCCTGGTCAGTTATATCCATGCAGACCCCCTTTAGCCCCCATAGCCACCTCTCCTGGTCAGTTATATCCATGCAGACCCCCTTTAGCCCCCATAGCCACCTCTCCTGGTCAGTTATATCCATGCAGACCCCCTTTAGCCCCCATAGCCACCTCTCCTGGTCAGTTATATCCATGCAGACCCCCTTTAGCCCCCATAGCCACCTCTCCTGGTCAGTTATATCCATGCAGACCCCCTTTAGCCCCCATAGCCACCTCTCCTGGTCAGTTATATCCATGCAGACCCCCTTTAGCCCCCATAGCCACCTCTCCTGGTCAGTTATATCCATGCAGATCCCCTTTAGCCCCCATAGCCACCTCTCCTGGTCAGTTATATCCATGCAGACCCCCTTTAGCCCCCATAGCCACCTCTCCTGGTCAGTTATATCCATGCAGACCCCCTTTAGCCCCCATAGCCACCTCTCCTGGTCAGTCATCCCCATTCAGACCCCCCTTTAGCCCCCATAGCCACCTCTCCTGGTCAGTCATCCCCATGCAGACCCCCTTTAGCCCCCATAGCCACCTCTCCTGGTCAGTTATATCCATGCAGACCCCCTTTAGCCCCCATAGCCACCTCTCCTGGTCAGTTATATCCATGCAGACCCCCTTTAGCCCCCATAGCCACCTCTCCTGGTCAGTTATATCCATGCAGACCCCCTTTAGCCCCCCATAGCCACCTCTCCTGGTCAGTCATCCCCCTTTAGCCTCCATAGCCACCTCTCCTGGTCAGTCATCCCCATGCAGGCCCCCATAGCCACCTCTCCTGGTCAGACCTACACAGACAGACCTGAGGGTCTCAGGACCCCGGGGCCATAGGACCAAAGCCAGCTAGCTCCTTCTGATTTATGGTCAGTCAGACCCATACAGATCTCAGAGTTTCAGGACCGTAGATAGATAGCCCCATCTCCAGTCGCTGTGCTCCCACTCAGACCCCTGAAACCTCCAGGGTTTCAGGACCGTAGATAGCCCCATCTCCAGTCGCTGGGCTCCCACTCAGACCCCCTGAAACCTCCAGGGTTTCAGGACCGTAGATAGCCCCATCTCCAGTCGCTGTGCTCCCACTCAGACCCCCTGAAACCTCCAGGGTTTCAGGACCGTAGATAGCCCCATCTCCAGTCGCTGGGCTCCCACTCAGACCCCCTGAAACCTCCAGGGTTTCAGGACCGTAGATAGCCCCATCTCCAGTCGCTGTGCTCCCACTCAGACCCCTTCAAGACCCCCTGAAACCTCCAGGGCTTCAGGACCGTAGATAGCCCCATCTCCAGTCGCTGTGCTCCCACTCAGACCCCCTGAAACCTCCAGGGTTTCAGGACCGTAGATAGCCCCATCTCCAGTCGCTGGGCTCCCACTCAGACCCCTTCAAGACCCCCTGAAACCTCCAGGGCTTCAGGACCGTAGATAGCCCCATCTCCAGTCGCTGTGCTCCCACTCAGACCCCCTGAAACCTCCAGGGTTTCAGGACCGTAGATAGCCCCATCTCCAGTCGCTGGGCTCCCACTCAGACCCCCTGAAACCTCCAGGGTTTCAGGACCGTAGATAGCCCCATCTCCAGTCGCTGTGCTCCCACTCAGACCCCTTCAAGACCCCCTGAAACCTCCAGGGCTTCAGGACCGTAGATAGCCCCATCTCCAGTCGCTGTGCTCCCACTCAGACCCCCTGAAACCTCCAGGGTTTCAGGACCGTAGATAGCCCCATCTCCAGTCGCTGGGCTCCCACTCAGACCCCTTCAAGACCCCCTGAAACCTCCAGGGCTTCAGGACCGTAGATAGCCCCATCTCCAGTCGCTGGGCTCCCACTCAGACCCCTTCAAGACCCCCTGAAACCTCCAGGGT
>NW_025548635.1:225000-257500 GCF_905237065.1 Salmo salar
TCCTGTAGTCTCGGTTTGGGGGAATACAGAGAGATGGATGAGCTTCCTGTAGTCTCGGTTTGGGGGATACAGAGAGATGGATGAGCTTCCTGTAGTCTCGGTTTGAGGAATACAGAGAGATGGATGAGCTTCCTGTAGTCTCGGTTTGAGGAATACAGAGAGATGGATGAGCTTCCTGTAGTCTTGGTTTGGGGAATACAGAGAGATGGATGAGCTTCCTGTAGTCTCGGTTTGAGGAATACAGAGAGATGGATGAGCTTCCTGTAGTCTCGGTTTGGGGGGGATGCAGAGAGATGGATGAGCTTCCTGTAGTCTCGGTTTGGGGGAATACAGAGAGATGGATGAGCTTCCTGTAGTCTCGGTTTGGGGGAATACAGAGAGATGGATGAGCTTCCTGTAGTCTTGGTTTGGGGGGATACAGAGGGATGGATGAGCTTCCTGTAGTCTCGGTTTGGGGGGATACAGAGAGATGGATGAGCTTCCTGTAGTCTCGGTTTGGGGGGATACAGAGAGATGGATGAGCTTCCTGTAGTCTCGGTTTGAGGAATACAGAGAGATGGATGAGCTTCCTGTAGTCTCGGTTTGAGGAATACATAGAGATGGATGAGCTTCCTGTAGTCTTGGTTTGGGGAATACAGAGAGATGGATGAGCTTCCTGTAGTCTTGGTTTGGGGGAATACAGAGAGATGGATGAGCTTCCTGTAGTCTCGGTTTGGGGGAATACAGAGAGATGGATGAGCTTCCTGTAGTCTTGGTTTGGGGGGGATACAGAGAGATGGATGAGCTTCCTGTAGTCTCGGTTTGGGGGGGATACAGAGAGATGAATGAGCTTCCTGTAGTCTCGGTTTGGGGGGGATACAGAGAGATGGATGAGCTTCCTGTAGTCTCGGTTTGGGGGAATACAGAGAGATGGATGAGCTTCCTGTAGTCTTGGTTTGGGGGAATACAGAGAGATGGATGAGCTTCCTGTAGTCTCGGTTTGGGGGGATACAGAGAGATGGATGAGCTTCCTGTAGTCTCGGTTTGGGGAATACAGAGAGATGGATGAGCTTCCTGTAGTCTCGGTTTGGGGGGATACAGAGAGATGGATGCGCTTCCTGTAGTCTTGGTTTGGGGAATACAGAGAGATGGATGAGCTTCCTGTAGTCTCGGTTTGGGGAATACAGAGAGATGGATGAGCTTCCTGTAGTCTTGGTTTGGGGAATACAGAGAGATGGATGAGCTTCCTGTAGTCTCGGTTTGGGAAATACAGAGAGATGGATGAGCTTCCTGTAGTCTCGGTTTGGGGGGGATACAGAGAGATGGATGAGCTTCCTGTAGTCTCGGTTTGGGGGGGATACAGAGAGATGGATGAGCTTCCTGTAGTCTCGGTTTGGGGGAATACAGAGAGATGGATGAGCTTCCTGTAGTCTTGGTTTGGGGGTGATACAGAGAGATGGATGAGCTTCCTGTAGTCTTGGTTTGGGGGATACAGAGAGATGGATGAGCTTCCTGTAGTCTCGGTTTGGGGGGATACAGAGAGATGGATGAGCTTCCTGTAGTCTTGGTTTGGGGGATACAGAGAGATGGATGAGCTTCCTGTAGTCTCGGTTTGGGGGGATACAGAGAGATGGATGAGCTTCCTGTAGTCTTGGTTTGGGGGGAAAACACAATCACACGGTCGTCACATCAGGGAGCGCTGTACCAATGTCTCAGATGGTTAGGAAATAAACCACAGCATCAAGCAAGGTATTTACCATCTAACAGGACCTTTATTTCAACCAGATGGAGGGAGGCTAGCTGCAGAGGAGATTACATTAACTGAGAGGGGAGGAGAGAGGGGAGAGGAGGGGAGGGGGGGAGAGGAGGAGGAGAGGGGAGAGAGGAGGAGGAGGGAGAGGGGAGAGGAGGAGAGGGGGGAGGCTAGCTGCAGAGGAGATTACATTAACTGAGAGGGGAGGAGAGAGGAGGAGAGGAGAGGAGAGGAGAGGGGGGAGGCTAGCTGCAGAGGAGATTACATTAACTGAGAGGGGAGGAGAGAGGAGGGGGAGAGGAGGAGAGGGGAGAGAGGAGGAGAGGAGGAGGGGAGGGGAGAGGAGGAGGGAGAGGGGAGAGGGAGGAGAGGGGGGAGGCTAGCTGCAGAGGAGATTACATTAACTGAGAGGGGAGGAGAGAGGAGGAGAGGGGAGAGAGGAGGGGAGAGGGGAGGAGAGGAGGAGGGAGAGGGGAGAGGAGGAGAGGGGGGAGGCTAGCTGCAGAGGAGATTACATTAACTGAGAGGAGGAGGAGAGAGGGGAGAGGGGAGAGGGGAGGAGAGGAGGAGGGGAGAGGAGGAGAGGGGGGAGGCTAGCTGCAGAGGAGATTACATTAACTGAGAGGGGAGGGGGAGGAGGGGGAGAGGAGAGGAGGGGAGGGGAGAGGGGAGGAGAGGAGGAGGGAGAGGGGAGAGGAGGGGAGGGAGGAGAGGAGAGGAGGGGGAGAGAAGGAGGGGGGAGAGGGGAGGAGGAGAAGGAGAGGAGGAGAGGGGGAGAGGGGAGAGGCTAGCTGCAGCAGGCTTTGGTGGTGCTAGAGGAGATTACATTAACTGAGAGGGAGAGGGGAGAGGAGGGGGAGGAGAGGGGAGAGGAGGGGAGAGGAGAGGGAAGGAGAGGAGAGGGAAGGAGGAGAGGGAGGAGGGGAGAGGGAAGGAGAGGAGGGGAGAGGGGAGGAGGGGAGAGGAGGGGAGAGGAGAGGGAAGGAGAGGAGAGGGGGAGGGGGAGGTGGGGGAAGGAGTAGAGGGGAGGAGAGGATGGGTGCGGGGGGAGGAGGAGAGGTGGAGGGGAGAGGGAGAGGAGTAAACATAAACACGGTAGATGAAAGTCTACTGTAGTCTCACTCCAACTGTGTCCTTCACAGAACATCTGGCCCTCCTCTCACTACACACACACACACACACACACACACACACACACACACACACACACACACACACACACACACACACACACACACACACACACACACACACACACACACACACACACACACACACACACACACACACACACACAGAGACACACACACACACACACACTTTGCAGTACTGTAAGTGAGTCTGTTAAAGCTGCTATCCTGGGAATCCATTCTGTTCAATTAGTTTGGCTTTAAACATGTCAGACTCTGAGAGGGCTGCATATGGTATAGCCTTTTCTCTGCAGACGGACGGACGGACGGACGGACGGACAGGCGGACAGACGGACAGACAGCAGCGAGAGGGCTGCATATGGTATAGCCTTTTCTCTGCAGACGGACGGACGGACAGACGGACGGACAGACAGGCAGGCAGGCGGACAGACGGACAGACAGCAGCGAGAGGGCTGCATATGGTATAGCCTTTTCTCTGCAGACAGACAGGCGGACAGACAGGCAGCAGTGAGAGAGCAGGGAGCGGTCTGAAAGCTGAGCTGAGGCAGGGAGACCCCCAGAGCCTGGTCCCTGGTCCCTCAGCTTCCTGTTCCCTCAGCTTCCTGTTCCCTCAGCTTTCTGTTCTCTCAGCTTCCTGTTCCCTCAGCTTTCTGTTCCCTCAGCTTCCTGTTCCCTCAGCTTTCTGTTCCCTCAGCTTCCTGTTCCCTCAGCTTCCTGTTCCCTCAGCTTTCTGTTCTCTCAGCTTCCTGTTCCCTCAGCTTTCTGTTCCCTCAGCTTTCTGTTCCCTCTGCTTCCTGTTCCCTCAGCTTCCTGTTCCCTCAGCTTCCTGTTCCCTCAGCTTTCTGTTCCCTCAGCTTTCTGTTCCCTCAGCTTCCTGTTCTCTCAGCTTTCTGTTCCCTCAGCTTCCTGTTCCCTCAGCTTCCTGTTCCCTCAGCTTCCTGTTCCCTCAGCTTCCTGTTCCCTCAGCTTTCTGTTCCCTCAGCTTCCTGTTCCCTCTGGTCCTAATAGGAGACTGGCTGGTTGACTGTGTGTTTGATCTGTACTCTGTCCTGATTCAGAGGGCTTTAGTTGAATGTGGAAGACACATTTCAGTTGTACAAGGTGTGTGTATATATATATATAGTAATAATATATATTTATTACTCTCCTCTGTTCTGCTACTTAAAAGGCGATTCAGATGTCAAATAGACTTTTTTTCTTTCGGACAATCACAATGTTTCTGATCTCAGGAGGCTGTTTGAGATCAACGACTTCCTGGAGTTTCATCTCTGCCTGAACCAATGACATCTCAGGAGGCTGTTTGAGATCAACGACTTCCTGGAGTTTCATCTCTGACTGAACCAATGACATCTCAGGAGGCTGTTTGAGATCAACGACTTCCTGGAGTTTAATCTCTGACTGAACCAATGACATCTCAGGAGGCTGTTTGAGATCAACGACTTCCTGGAGTTTCATCTCTGACTGAACCAAGACTGGAGCAACACTGACAGACACACAGGAAACGACTGGATTTCTCTGTTTTCAGCACTACTTTTGACGTTACAGGGATAGGAAGGCCTTACTGCTGTTATCAGTACAGGATCACAATGGGACTTTGATGGGAAACGTACAGGAACAGACCTTGTCTCTGTCAGTTTGCTAAAGGGACACAGTCAGGTAGTTGACTAACATGAAGGAGAATCTCACTGTATCTCTGTGTTAAGCTGTTATCAGGACACCATCACATTCTGAACATGCCTTTAGAGCAATACACAGGGATAGACAGGGATAGACAGGGATAGACAGGGATAGACAGGGATACACAGGGATACACAGGGATAGACAGGGATGGACGGGGATAGGCAGGGATAGGCAGGGATACGCAGGGATACGCAGGGATACGCAGGGATACACAGGGATACGCAGGGATACACAGGGATAGGCAGGGATACACAGGGATACGCAGGGATACACAGGGATAGGCAGGGATACACAGGGATACACAGGGATACGCAGGGATAGGCAGGGATACGCAGGGATACGCAGGGATACACAGGGATACGCAGGGATAGACAGGGATAGACAGGGATAGGCAGGGATACACAGGGATACACAGGGATACACAGGGATAGACAGGGATACGCAGGGATAGGCAGGGATAGGCAGGGATAGGCAGGGATAGACAGGGATACACAGGGATAGACAGGGATACACAGGGATAGACAGGGATACACAGGGATAGACAGGGATACTCAGGGATAGGCAGGGATAGACAGGGATAGGCAGGGATAGGCAGGGATACACAGGGATACACAGGGATAGACAGGGATACGCAGGGATAGGCAGGGATAGGCAGGGATAGGCAGGGATAGGCAGGGATACACAGGGATAGACAGGGATAGACAGGGATAGACAGGGATACACAGGGATAGACAGGGATAGACAGGGATAGGCAGGGATAGACAGGGATAGACAGGGATAGACAGGGATACACAGGGATAGACAGGGATACACAGGGATAGACAGGGATAGGCAGGGATACGCAGGGATACGCAGGGATACACAGGGATAGACAGGGATAGACAGGGATAGACAGGGATAGGCAGGGATAGGCAGGGATGGACAGGGATACACAGGGATACACAGGGATAGACAGGGATACACAGGGATGGACAGGGATACACAGGGATGGACAGGGATACACAGGGATACACAGGGATGGACAGGGATACACAGGGATAGACAGGGATACGCAGGGATAGGCAGGGATAGGCAGGGATAGACAGGGATACACAGGGATAGACAGGGATAGGCAGGGATAGGCAGGGATACACAGGGATGGACAGGGATACGCAGGGATAGACAGGGATACACAGGGATGGACAGGGATACACAGGGATGGACAGGGATACACAGGGATACACAGGGATAGACAGGGATACACAGGGATAGACAGGGATACACAGGGATGGACAGGGATACACAGGGATACACAGGGATAGACAGGGATACACAGGGATGGACAGGGATACACAGGGATAGACAGGGATACGCAGGGATAGGCAGGGATAGGCAGGGATAGACAGGGATACACAGGGATGGACAGGGATACACAGGGATGGACAGGGATACACAGGGATACACAGGGATAGACAGGGATACACAGGGATGGACAGGGATACACAGGGATAGACAGGGATACGCAGGGATAGGCAGGGATAGGCAGGGATAGACAGGGATACACAGGGATAGACAGGGATAGGCAGGGATAGGCAGGGATAGGCAGGGATAGACAGGGATAGACAGGGATAGGCAGGGATACACAGGGATGGACAGGGATAGACAGGGATAGGCAGGGATACACAGGGATAGACAGGGATAGGCAGGGATACGCAGGGATAGGCAGGGATAGGCAGGGATAGGCAGGGATGGACAGGGATACACAGGGATGGACAGGGATACACAGGGATGGACAGGGATACACAGGGATAGGCAGGGATAGGCAGGGATAGACAGGGATAGACAGGGATAGGCAGGGATACACAGGGATGGACAGGGATAGACAGGGATAGGCAGGGATAGACAGGGATAGACAGGGATACACAGGGATACACAGGGATAGACAGGGATACACAGGGATAGACAGGGATAGGCAGGGATAGACAGGGATACACAGGGATAGACAGGGATAGGCAGGGATAGACAGGGATAGACAGGGATAGGCAGGGATAGACAGGGATAGACAGGGATAGGCAGGGATAGACAGGGATAGACAGGGATAGACAGGGATGGACAGGGATAGACAGGGATAGGCAGGGATAGACAGGGATAGACAGGGATACACAGGGATACACAGGGATAGACAGGGATAGACAGGGATACACAGGGATAGACAGGGATACGCAGGGATCTTAAAATGCTTGTCAGGATTATTTCTTCCTCGTCTAGTTAATTGTAGCGTTTGTTTCCGACACGTTAACAGGTTGGACGTTGTAATATATTGATTGTTTGTTTTTGGGAATGTCTTCAACACAAATGAACCTACATTCCTCCTTGATAAAATGCTCTCTTAGCTTCAATACGCAGCTCCTCCGAGCAGCCCGTCACTCCTCCTCTGGGAAATACGGACAGGAAAGTTAAATCACGGGTCGTATGTTTAGAGGGGAAACTGTGACTTCTCAGGTTGCTGTCTCAATCTCCGCTCGCTTTATGCACATCAACACAGAATCAACTTTTCCATTATGGAGGGAATGATGATGGATGGAGGGAATGAAGATGGATGGAGGGAATGAAGATGGATGGATGGAATGAAGATGGATGGAGGGAATGAAGATGGATGGATGGAGGGAATGAAGATGGATGGATGGAATGAAGATGGATGGAGGGAATGAAGATGGATGAAGGGAATGAAGATGGATGGAGAGAATGAAGATGGATGGAGGGAATGAAGATGGATGGAGGGAATGAAGATGGATGGATGGAGGGAATGAAGATGGATGAAGGGAATGAAGATGGATGGATGGAATGAAGATGGATGGAGGGAATGATGATGGATGGAGGGAATGAAGATGGATGGAGGGAATGAAGATGGATGGAGGGAATGAAGATGGATGGATGGAGGGAATGAAGATGGATGGATGGAATGAAGATGGATGGAGGGAATGAAGATGGATGAAGGGAATGAAGATGGATGGAGAGAATGAAGATGGATGGAGGGAATGAAGATGGATGGAGGGAATGAAGATGGATGGATGGAGGGAATGAAGATGGATGAAGGGAATGAAGATGGATGGATGGAATGAAGATGGACGGAGGGAATGAAGATGGATGGATGGAGGGAATGAAGATGGATGGATGGAATGAAGATGGACGGAGGGAATGAAGATGGACGGATGGAATGAAGATGGACGGGGGGAATGAAGATGGACGGGGGGAATGAAGATGGACGGAGGGAATGAAGATGGACGGAGGGAATGAAGATGGACGGAGGGAATGAAGATGGACGGAGGGAATGAAGATGGACGGAGGGAATGAAGATGGACGGAGGGAATGAAGATGGACGGAGGGAATGAAGATGGACGGAGGGAATGAAGATGGACGGAAGGTAGAAACGTTATATCTGTCGGTGGATTCAGTGTTCCCACTGAGTGCTGATGGAAGAGAGGGGAGGAGAGAGAGGGGAGGAGAGAGGGGGGAGGAGAGAGGGGAGGAGAGAGAGGGAGAGAGAGAGAGTGGGAGAGGGAGAGAGAGGAGAGGGAGAGAGGAGCGGGAGAGAGAGGAGCGGGAGAGAGAGGAGCGGGAGAGAGAGCGAGAGAGGAGAGATGGGAGAGAAATGGAAGAGAGGGGAGAAAGAGAGAGGGGAGAGAGAGGGGAGGAGAGAGATGATGTCACCTTAGCAACCCTCTGGAGTGTGTTGCACCAGGTGATCATGGAGTGGAGAGGCACAAGCCGTCCCCAATAGAGATATATGAAACGCTAGAGAGGTGTTGTAATAGAATTTGTATTGACAGAAGCCTATTACACCACCATGACGCCGCCAGGACACCGCCATGACGCCACCAGGACCCCAGGTTCCTCTCTGGATGTGTTGGCATGGAGCAGAGAGATTCCCATCTCACCGCAGGACTCACACACTGGGCCTGGACATGTGATGGCTGCCAACGATGACACAAAGTACCAGGAAATATACTGATGTTACAGCCATGAAAAGAGCCTCGTACCATAAAACCCTGTCTCTAAAGGTCGCGACCCTGACTGAGGTCTTAATGACACCTGTCAGCTGTTAATCCCAGCAGTAATGCATCTCTCTCTCTCTCTATAGACCTTTCTCTGTCTTGGGACAGCGGTAATTGTGCATCACCAGGGCTAATGTGTAACTGAACGTGAGCGTCGGCCCTGGTTAAACAGTAACCTAGCCTAGCTATCCCCCGTTCAAGTCAACGAGGTTTGAGGTTATTTAGTGGTTTCCACGGAGGGTCTATAGATAACTAACTAGCCTGGTAGAGAACCCAGTAGTTGTAAGCAGGTAAATATGACTGAGTGGTCAATCAGGAATCCTTATCATTCAGCAAAGACTCAGAGACACTGCAGAGTGGCCTCAGAGATTAGCATAACCAGCTAACTACCACTGAGGGAGTAACCAACCAGCTAACTACCACTGAGGGAGTAACCAACCAGCTAACTACCACTGAGGGAGTAACCAACCAGCTAACTACCACTGAGGGAGTAACCAACCAGCTAACTACCACTGAGGGAGTAACCAACCAGCTAACTACCGCTGAGGGAGTAACCAACCAGCTAACTACCGCTGAGGGAGTAACCAACCAGCTAACTACCACTGAGGGAGTAACCAACCAGCTAACTACTGCTGAGGGAGTAACCAACCAGCTAACTACCGCTGAGAGGGAGTAACCAACCAGCTAACTACCACTGAGGGAGTAACCAACCAGCTAACTACCACTGAGGGAGTAACCAACCAGCTAACTACCACTGAGAGGGAGTAACCAACCAGCTAACTACCGCTGAGGGAGTAACCAACCAGCTAACTACCGCTGAGGGAGTAACCAACCAGCTAACTACCACTGAGGGAGTATCCAACCAGACTGTAGTACCACAGCAGTACCGCAGCAGTACCAGGTGGTACCTCAGCAGTACCAGAGCAATACCACATCAATACCAGAACAGTACCACAGCACTACCACAGCGGTACCAGAGCGGTACCACAGCAGTACTACAGCGGTACCAGACAGTACCACAGCAGTACCAGAGCAGTACCAGAGCAGTACCAGACAGTACCACAGCAGTACCAGAGCAGTACCAGACAGTACCACAGCAGTACCAGAGCAGTACCAGACGGTACCAGACGGTACCAGAGCAGTACCACAGCAGTACCAGACAGTACCACAGCAGTACCAGACAGTACCACAGCAGTACCAGACAGTACCACAGCAGTACCACAGCAGTACCACAGCAGTACCAGAGCAGTACCAGACGGTACCAGAGCAGTACCAGACGGTACCAGAGCAGTACCAGAGCAGTACCAGAGCAGTACCAGACGGTACCAGACGGTACCAGAGCAGTACCAGAGCAGTACCACAGCAGTACCAGACAGTACCACAGCAGTACCAGACAGTACCACAACAGTACCACAGCAGTACCAGAGCAGTACCACAGCAGTACCAGAGCAGTACCAGACGGTACCAGAGCAGTACCAGAGCAGTACCAGAGCAGTACCACAGCAGTACCACAGCAGTACCAGACGGTACCAGAGCAGTACCAGAGCAGTACCAGACGGTACCAGACGGTACCAGACGGTACCACAGCAGTACCACAGCAGTACCAGACAGTAGCACCACAGCAGTACCAGAGCAGTACCAGAGCAGTACCAGAGCAGTACCAGAGCAGTACCAGACAGTAGTACCAGAGCAGTACCAGAGCAGTACCAGAGCAGTACCAGACAGTAGTACCACAGCAGTACCAGAGCAGTACCAGAGCAGTACCAGAGCAGTACCACCACAGCAGTACCAGAGCAGTACCAGAGCAGTACCAGAGCGGTACCAGAGCAGTACCAGACGGTACCAAAGTCTACTTAATGTTTAATGAAAGGCAGCGTCTGGCCCTTCCGACTTCACCGAGACCCCGCCGAGACGACCAATTGGGCCGGCTGTTAAACCTGTTAACCCTAATAAAATGGCTGGCTGTAAAATAGATGGAGGGGTTTAGGGGGATTGTGAGGGAAGCCACCTGCATCAATCACAACCCTCACATGCCCCACTGCCAGGCGGCTCTCAGGGTAGGAGGCCAGGCCACCTGACAGAAGCACATGGGTCTGGGGGGAGCTGGGTCTGGGGGGCTGAGCCCTTCAACCAGAGAGTGGTATGTCGTTGCATTGCGTCACAGGCCATAATTCAGCGCTACACCAACTTTAACGTGGCGTTTTTAGCAGCTACGAGCCTCACAGAGCTGCGGGTTGGGAGTTCACTTCATAAGGCGTGTGGAGTTACAGGTTAGAAACACTCTGATGGACGCCACATTCCTCTGGGTGGAGTGGAATTTCATTTAGGGAGAATTTACATCTCCTCTTATTAGAGGAGACCAGGTAGAGGACAGAGAGATGTGGATAGACCAGGTAGAGGACAGAGAGATGTGGATAGACCAGGTAGAGGACAGAGAGATGTGGATGGACCAGGTAGAGGACAGAGAGATGTGGATGGATAGACCAGGTAGAGGACAGAGAGATGTGGATAGACCAGGTAGAGGACAGAGAGATGTGGATAGACCAGGTAGAGGACAGAGAGATGTGGATAGACCAGGTAGAGGACAGAGAGATGTGGATGGACCAGGTAGAGGACAGAGAGATGTGGATGGACCAGGTAGAGGACAGAGAGATGTGGATGGACCAGGTAGAGGACAGAGAGATGTGGATAGACCAGGTAGAGGACAGAGAGATGTGGATAGACCAGGTAGAGGACAGAGAGATGTGGATGGACCAGGTAGAGGACAGAGAGATGTGGATAGACCAGGTAGAGGACAGAGAGATGTGGATGGATAGACCAGGTAGAGGACAGAGAGATGTGGATAGACCAGGTAGAGGACAGAGAGATGTGGATAGACCAGGTAGAGGACAGAGAGATGTGGATGGACCAGGTAGAGGACAGAGAGATGTGGATAGACCAGGTAGAGGACAGAGAGATGTGGATGGATAGACCAGGTAGAGGACAGAGAGATGTGGATAGACCAGGTAGAGGACAGAGAGATGTGGATAGACCAGGTAGAGGACAGAGAGATGTGGATAGACCAGGTAGAGGACAGAGAGATGGGTGGATAGACCAGGTAGAGGACAGAGAGATGTGGATGGACCAGGTAGAGGACAGAGAGATGTGGATGGACCAGGTAGAGGACAGAGAGATGTGGATGGACCAGGTAGAGGACAGAGAGATGTGGATAGACCAGGTAGAGGACAGAGAGATGTGGATAGACCAGGTAGAGGACAGAGAGATGTGGATGGACCAGGTAGAGGACAGAGAGATGTGGATGGATAGACCAGGTAGAGGACAGAGAGATGTGGATGGATAGACCAGGTAGAGGACAGAGAGATGTGGATAGACCAGGTAGAGGACAGAGAGATGTGGATGGACCAGGTAGAGGACAGAGAGATGTGGATGGACCAGGTAGAGGACAGAGAGATGTGGATAGACCAGGTAGAGGACAGAGAGATGGGTGGATAGACCAGGTAGAGGACAGAGAGATGTGGATAGACCAGGTAGAGGACAGAGAGATGTGGATAGACCAGGTAGAGGACAGAGAGATGTGGATGGACCAGGTAGAGGACAGAGAGATGTGGATGGATAGACCAGGTAGAGGACAGAGAGATGTGGATGGACCAGGTAGAGGACAGAGAGATGTGGATGGACCAGGTAGAGGACAGAGAGATGTGGATAGACCAGGTAGAGGACAGAGAGATGTGGATGGACCAGGTAGAGGACAGAGAGATGTGGATAGACCAGGTAGAGGACAGAGAGATGTGGATGGATAGACCAGGTAGAGGACAGAGAGATGTGGATGGACCAGGTAGAGGACAGAGAGATGTGGATGGACCGACCAGGTAGAGGACAGAGAGATGTGGATAGACCAGGTAGAGGACAGAGAGATGTGGATGGAAGACCAGGTAGAGGACAGAGAGATGTGGATGGACCAGGTAGAGGACAGAGAGATGTGGATGGACCAGGTAGAGGACAGAGAGATGTGGATAGACCAGGTAGAGGACAGAGAGATGTGGATGGACCAGGTAGAGGACAGAGAGATGTGGATAGACCAGGTAGAGGACAGAGAGATGTGGATAGACCAGGTAGAGGACAGAGAGATGTGGATGGACCAGGTAGAGGACAGAGAGATGTGGATAGACCAGGTAGAGGACAGAGAGATGTGGATAGACCAGGTAGAGGACAGAGAGATGTGGATAGACCAGGTAGAGGACAGAGAGATGTGGATAGACCAGGTAGAGGACAGAGAGATGTGGATAGACCAGGTAGAGGACAGAGAGATGTGGATGGACCAGGTAGAGGACAGAGAGATGTGGATGGACCAGGTAGAGGACAGAGAGATGTGGATGGACCAGGTAGAGGAGCAGTCTATCCAGTCAGTAGAACAGAACAAAGCCATAAAAAAATAAAATAATGTTTAACCTTTATTTAACGAGGCAAGTCAGTTAAGAACAAATTGTTATTTATAATGACGGCCTACCAGGGAACAGTGGGTTAACTGCCTTGTTCAGGGGCAGAACGACAGATTTTTACCTTGTCAGCTCGGGGATTCGATCCAGCAACCTTTCGGTTACTAGTCCAACTAGTCTAACCACTAGGCTACCTGCCTCCCCCCTCTAACCACTAGGCTACCTGCCTCCCCCCTCTAACCACTAGGCTACCTGCCTCCCCCCTCTAACCACTAGGCTACCTGCCTCCCCCCTCTAACCACTAGGCTACCTGCCTCCCCTCTAACCACTAGGCTACCTGCCTCCCCCTCTAACCACTAGGCTACCTGCCTCCCCCTCTAACCACTAGGCTACCTGCCTCCCCCTCTAACCACTAGGCTACCTGCCTCCCCCTCTAACCACTAGGCTACCTGCCTCCCCCTCTAACCACTAGGCTACCTGCCTCCCCCTCTAACCACTAGGCTACCTGCCTCCCCCTCTAACGACTAGGCTACCTGCCTCCCCCTCTAACCACTAGGCTACCCTGCCTCCCCCTCTAACCACTAGGTTACCCTGCCTCCCCTCTAACCACTAGGTTACCTGCCTCCCCCCTCTAACCACTAGGTTACCTGCCCCCCTCTAACCACTAGGCTACCTGCCTCCCCCCTCTAACCACTAGGTTACCTGCCTCCCCCTCTAACCACTAGGTTACCTGCCCCCCTCTAACCACTAGGCTACCTGCCTCCCCCTCTAACCACTAGGTTACCTGCCTCCCCCTCTAACCACTAGGCTTCCTGCCTCCCCCTCTAACCACTAGGCTACCTGCCTCCCCCCTCTAACCACTAGGCTACCTGCCTCCCCCCTCTAACCACTAGGCTACCTGCCTCCCCCTCTAACCACTAGGTTACCTGCCTCCCCCCTCTAACCACTAGGTTACCTGCCTCCCCCTCTAACCACTAGGCTACCTGCCTCCCCTCTAACCACTAGGTTACCCTGCCTCCCCCCCTCTAACCACTAGGTTACCCTGCCTCCCCCCTCTAACCACTAGGTTACCTGCCTCCCCCCTCTAACCACTAGGCTACCTGCCTCCCCCCTCTAACCACTAGGTTACCCTGCCTCCCCCTCTAACCACTAGGCTACCTGCCTCCCCCCTCTAACCACTAGGCTACCTGCCTCCCCCCTCTAACCACTAGGCTACCTGCCTCCCCCCTCTAACCACTAGGCTACCTGCCTCCCCCTCTAACCACTAGGCTACCTGCCTCCCCCTCTAACCACTAGGCTACCTGCCTCCCCCTCTAACCACTAGGCTACCTGCCTCCCCCTCTAACCACTAGGCTACCTGCCTCCCCCTCTAACCACTAGGCTACCTGCCTCCCCCTCTAACCGCTAGGCTACCTGCCTCCCCACTCTAACCACTAGGTTACCCTGCCTCCCCCCTCTAACCACTAGGCTACCTGCCTCCCCCCTCTAACCACTAGGCTACCTGCCTCCCCCTCTAACCACTAGGCTACCTGCCTCCCCTCTAACCGCTAGGCTACCTGCCTCCCCACTCTAACCACTAGGCTACCTGCCTCCCCCTCTAACCACTAGGCTACCTGCCTCCCCCCTCTAACCACTAGGCTACCTGCCTCCCCTCTCTAACCACTAGGTTACCTGCCTCCCCCTCTAACCGCTAGGCTACCTGCCTCCCCCCTCTAACCGCTAGGCTACCTGCCTCCCCCTCTAACCGCTAGGCTACCTGCCTCCCCCTCTAACCACTAGGCTACCTGCCTCCCCCTCTAACCACTAGGCTACCTGCCCCCCCTCTAACCACTAGGCTACCTGCCTCCCCCTCTAACCGCTAGGCTACCTGCCTCCCCCCTCTAACCACTAGGCTACCTGCCTCCCCCCTCTAACCACTAGGCTACCTGCCTCCCCCCTCTAACCAGTAGGCTACCTGCCTCCCCCCTCTAACCACTAGGCTACCTGCCTCCCCCTCTAACCACTAGGCTACCTGCCTCCCCCCTCTAACCACTAGGTTACCCTGCCTCCCCCTCTAACCACTAGGTTACCCTGCCTCCCCCTCTAACCACTAGGTTACCCTGCCTCCCCCTCTAACCACTAGGTTACCCTGCCTCCCCCCTCTAACCACTAGGTTACCCTGCCTCCCCCCTCTAACCACTAGGCTACCTGCCTCCCCCCTCTAACCACTAGGCTACCTGCCTCCCCCTCTAACCACTAGGTTACCCTGCCTCCCCCTCTAACCACTAGGTTACCTGCCTCCCCCCTCTAACCACTAGGTTACCTGCCTCCCCCTCTAACCACTAGGTTACCTGCCTCCCCCCTCTAACCACTAGGTTACCTGCCTCCCCCCTCTAACCACTAGGTTACCTGCCTCCCCCCTCTAACCACTAGGTTACCCTGCCTCCCCCCTCTAACCACTAGGTTACCTGCCTCCCCCCTCTAACCACTAGGCTACCTGCCTCCCCCCTCTAACCACTAGGTTACCTGCCTCCCCCTCTAACCACTAGGTTACCCTGCCTCCCCCTCTAACCACTAGGTTACCTGCCTCCCCCCCTCTAACCACTAGCCTCCCCCCTCTAACCACTAGGTTACCCTGCCTCCCCCCTCTAACCACTAGGTTACCTGCCTCCCCCCTCTAACCACTAGGTTACCCTGCCTCCCCCTCTAACCACTAGGTTACCTGCCTCCCCCCTCTAACCACTAGCCTCCCCCTCTAACCACTAGGTTACCCTGCCTCCCCCCTCTAACCACTAGGTTACCTGCCTCCCCCCTCTAACCACTAGGTTACCCTGCCTCCCCCCTCTAACCACTAGGCTACCTGCCTCCCCCCTCTAACCACTAGGCTACGCCTCCCCCCTCTAACCACTAGGCTACCCTGCCTCCCCCCTCTAACCACTAGGCTACCTGCCTCCCCCCTCTAACCACTAGGCTACCTGCCACCCCCCCTCTAACCACTAGGTTACCTGCCTCCCCCCTCTAACCACTAGGCTACCTGCCTCCCCCTCTAACCACTAGGCTACCTGCCACCCCCCTCTAACCACTAGGTTACCTGCCTCCCCCCTCTAACCACTAGGTTACCTGCCTCCCCCTCTAACCACTAGGTTACCTGCCTCCCCCCTCTAACCACTAGGTTACCTGCCTCCCCCCTCTAACCACTAGGTTACCCTGCCTCCCCCTCTAACCACTAGGTTACCTGCCTCCCCCCTCTAACCACTAGGTTACCCTGCCTCCCCCTCTAACCACTAGGTTACCTGCCTCCCCCCTCTAACCACTAGGCTACCCTGCCTCCCCCTCTAACCACTAGGTTACCTGCCTCCCCCTCTAACCACTAGCCTCCCCCTCTAACCACTAGGTTACCCTGCCTCCCCCCTCTAACCACTAGGTTACCTGCCAACCCCATGAATCAGGTTCTGAGAGGCTGGAAGAAACGTCATAAAACATTTTCTCATCAAAATCTAAAAATGGGGAAAGTAAGAATCGGGTGTTGAAATAACTGTGAATTAAAGTCTAGGTTATGATGGGATATGATGTCATTTTACAGTCCTCAGTTAACACCTGTAGTACAGGAGGTTGTCTGTCTGTCTGTCTGTCTGTCTGTCTGTCTGTCTGTCTGTCTGTCTGTCTGTCTGTCTGTCTTTCTGTCTGTGTCTCTGTCTGTCTATGTCTCTGTCTGTGTCTCTGTCTGTCTGTCTGTCTGTCTGTGTCTCTGTCTGTCTGTCTGTGTCTGTCTGTCTGTCTGTCTGTCTGTGTCTCTGTCTGTCTGTCTGTCTATGTCTCTGTCTGTGTCTCTGTCTGTCTGTCTGTCTGTCTATGTCTCTGTCTGTGTCTCTGTCTGTCTGTCTGTCTGTGTCTCTGTCTGTCTGTCTGTCTGTCTGTCTGTCTGTGTCTCTGTCTGTCTGTCTGTGTCTGTCTGTCTGTGTCTCTGTCTGTCTGTCTGTCTGTCTGTCTGTCTGTCTGTCTGTCTGTCTGTGTCTCTGTCTGTCTGTCTGTCTGTCTGTCTGTCTGTCTGTCTGTCTGTCTGTCTGTCTGTCTGTCTGTCTGTCTGTCTGTGTCTCTGTCTGTCTGTCTGTCTGTCTGTCTGTGTCTCTGTCTGTCTGTCTGTATGTCTCTGTCTGTGTCTCTGTCTGTCTGTCTGTCTGTCTGTCTGTGTCTCTGTCTGTCTGTCTGTCTGTCTGTCTGTGTCTCTGTCTGTCTGTCTGTGTCTGTCTGTCTGTGTCTCTGTCTGTCTGTCTGTCTGTCTGTCTGTCTGTCTGTGTCTCTGTCTGTCTGTCTGTCTGTCTGTCTGTCTAACATCATATTATGTGTGGCCCAGTCTATAAAGTATATAGTTGTCCAGGTTAGTGGCTGGGAGGGCTGGTTCTCCCTCCATCTGGTCAGAGGCAGAATGAGGCTGTATAGGATTTTATAGTTGACAGGGATCAATGGAGGTATTGAGAAGTCTGCTGGACAGGAAATGCCGTCAGCGAATGATGGAGCTGGGTTTGCGTTGATTTACGTGTCAGTTAGTTCTGAGAAGCTGGTGCCTTTCCTCTCCTCTCCTCTCCTCTCCTCTCCTCTCCTTTCTCCTCTCCTCTCCTCTCCTTTCTCCTCTCCTCTCCTCTCCTCTCCTCTCCTCTCCTCTCCTCTCCTCTCCTCTCCTCTCCTCTCCTCTCCTCTCCTCTCCTCTCCTCTCCTCTCCTCTCCTCTCCTCTCCAGGAAGGCTACTACTGCTACTGCTGTAACTCCCATCAGAGCTCTGTGGCTCATTAAAGGATTATTGGATGGAACATATTTTCTCCTGCCTCCTCTTATCCAGCGAGAGAACGGAGCACAGTGGCACCTTTTGGCTGTTACCATCAGCGTCATGGGTCTGTGGTCATGTTAGGGAGTGGAACCATGGTCCCCCCCTGAAGAGATGCATCCAAAGAGGAACACAAACAGGAACTCTCCCCCCTCCCCTCCCTCCCCCTCTCTCCCAGTCACATCTCTGCGACCCCCTCCCTCCCTCCCCCTCCCTCCCCCTCCTCAACACCTCCCCCTCCCTCCCCCCTCCTCCCCCCCTCCCTCCCCCCTCCTCAACACCCCGGCGTGTTTTCCTTTTCATGCCTTGACAAAACCACGTCATGGTCATATTTCTCACCCAGCACTGCTGCAGCTGTCTGCAGACTCTTGATTAAAACATCTCCCGCCGTAATCCCTGTGTAATGAACCTCTCTCCTGAGAACTGAGGTTGCAGGGGCCTTGGCTGCAGAGCTGGAAGGATCCAGATGGGAAGGAAGAGAGGAGGGGGGGAGGGAATGGGGGAGGAGAGAGGGGTGGGGGGAGGGGAATGGGGAGGAGAGAGGGGGGGGCCTGTCTTTAAAGAGTTAGGTCTGTTCAGGAATGATGATTGAGAAAAGCATACTTCATTCCCCTCTGGCCCTGGTCCAACCACAAACCCCTAACCTCATGCTCCCTACACACAGACTCCTAGAAGTGATCGACTGGCCATAGTAGTGTTAAGATGGACTTATCCACAGTGACTTCCTGTCAGTCCATTCATCTCCAGATAGCTAGGTGAGACTACCACATAGTGACTTCCTGTTAGTCCATTCATCTCCAGATAGCTAGGTCAGACTACCACATAGTGACTTCCTGTTAGTCCATTCATCTCCAGATAGCTAGGTGAGACTACCACATAGTGACTTCCTGTTAGTCCATTCATCTCCAGATAGCTAGGTGAGACTACCACATAGTGACTTCCTGTTAGTCCATTCATCTCCAGATAGCTAGGTGAGACTACCACATAGTGACTTCCTGTTAGTCCATTCATCTCCAGATAGCTAGGTGAGACTACCACATAGTGACTTCCTGTTTGTACATTCATCTCCAGATAGCTAGGTTAGACTACCACATAGTGACTTCCTGTTTGTACATTCATCTTCAGATAGCTAGGTCAGACTACCACATAGTGACTTCCTGTTAGTCCATTCATCTCCAGATAGCTAGGTGAGACTACCACATAGTGACTTCCTGTTAGTCCATTCATCTCCAGATAGCTAGGTGAGACTACCACATAGTGACTTCCTGTTAGTCCATTCATCTCCAGATAGCTAGGTGAGACTACCACATAGTGACTTCCTGTTAGTCCATTCATCTCCAGATAGCTAGGTGAGACTACCACATAGTGACTTCCTGTTAGTCCATTCATCTCCAGATAGCTAGGTGAGACTACCACATAGTGACTTCCTGTTTGTACATTCATCTCCAGATAGCTAGGTGAGACTACCACATAGTGACTTCCTGTTAGTCCATTCATCTCCAGATAGCTAGGTGAGACTACCACATAGTGACTTCCTGTTAGTCCATTCATCTCCAGATAGATAGGTCAGACTACCACATAGTGACTTCCTGTTAGTCCATTCATCTCCAGATAGCTAGGTCAGACTACCACATAGTGACTTCCTGTTAGTCCATTCATCTTCAGATAGCTAGGTCAGACTACCACATAGTGACTTCCTGTTAGTCCATTCATCTCCAGATAGCTAGGTCAGACTACCACATAGTGACTTCCTGTTAGTCCATTCATCTCCAGATAGCTAGCTGAGACTACCACATAGTGACTTCCTGTTAGTCCATTCATCTCCAGATAGCTAGCTGAGACTACCACATAGTGACTTCCTGTTAGTCCATTCATCTCCAGATAGCTAGGTGAGACTACCACATAGTGACTTCCTGTTAGTCCATTCATCTCCAGATAGCTAGGTCAGACTACCACATAGTGACTTCCTGTTAGTCCATTCATCTCCAGATAGATAGGTCAGACTACCACATAGTGACTTCCTGTTAGTCCATTCATCTCCAGATAGCTAGGTGAGACTACCACATAGTGACTTCCTGTCAGTCCATTCATCTTCAGATAGCTAGGTCAGACTACCACATAGTGACTTCCTGTTAGTCCATTCATCTCCAGATAGCTAGGTCAGACTACCACATAGTGACTTCCTGTTTGTACATTCATCTCCAGATAGCTAGGTCAGACTACCACATAGTGACTTCCTGTTAGTCCATTCATCTCAAGGTACTGAACTAATGTTGACAGACGAGGGAGGGGAGAACAAGGTACTGAACTAATGTTGACAGACGAGGGAGGGGAGAACAAGGTACTGAACTAATGTTGACAGACGAGGGAGGGGAGAACAAGGTACTGAACTAATGTTGACAGACGAGGGAGGGGAGAACAAGGTACTGAACTAATGTTGACAGACGAGGAGGGGAGAACAAGGTACTGAACTAATGTTGACAGACGAGGGAGGGGAGAACAAGATACTGAACTAATGTTGACAGACGAGGGAGGGGAGAACAAGGTACTGAACTAATGTTGACAGACGAGGGAGGGGAGAACAAGGTACTGAACTAATGTTGACAGACGAGGGAGGGGAGAACAAGGTACTGAACTAATGTTGACAGACGAGGGAGGGGAGAACAAGGTACTGAACTAATGTTGACAGACGAGGGAGGGGAGAACAAGGTACTGAACTAATGTTGTCAGACGAGCGAGGGGAGAACAAGGTACTGAACTAATGTTGACAGACGAGGGAGGGGAGAACAAGGTACTGAACTAATGTTGACAGACGAGGGAGGGGAGAACAAGGTACTGAACTAATGTTGACAGACGAGGGAGGGGAGAACAAGGTACTGAACTAATGTTGACAGACGAGGGAGGGGAGAACAAGGTACTGAACTAATGTTGACAGACGAGGGAGGGGAGAACAAGGTACTGAACTAATGTTGACAGACGAGGGAGGGGAGAACAAGGTACTGAACTAAGTTCCTTCAGTCTTGATGAGATAATTGGCTTCTTATGTTGCAAAGCATCAAATTCACTAATAGATATTTATTCACTAAAGTTTAACTGAAGTTTTTGCAGTAGCCCATCTAGTAAACCAATTAGATGTAACTATTTTTTACAATCTGTAAGAGGTTTATTATGTTTGAAGTACTTTTAAACGCTGTTTTTTTTAAAAATGTTTCTATAGTACTGCGTAGAGAGAATGTAAAGGACCTGTGTCTACATTAAAGAGGAACCTCAGAACAGAACTCGCTGTGTTATTCAGGACAGGGACCTTGGCGTGGGAGACGGGGAATTATACCGTCCACGGTATCTATCTGCAGTGGGGAGACGGGGAATTATACCGTCCACAGAATCTATCTGCAGTGGGGAGACGGGGAATTATACCGTCCACAGAATCTATCTGCAGTGGGGAGACGGGGAATTATACCGTCCACAGAATCTATCTGCAGTGGGGAGACGGGGAATTATACCGTCCACAGAATCTATCTGTATTGGAGAGGGGAAACAATACAATCCACAGGATCTATCTGCACTGGAGAGAGGGGGAAACAATACAATCCACAGTATCTATCTGTATTGGAGAGGGGAAACAATACAATCCACAGTATCTATCTGTATTGGAGAGACGGGAAACAATACAATCCACAGTATCTATCTGTATTGGAGAGACGGGAAACAATACAATCCACAGTATCTATCTGTATTGGAGAGAGGGGGAAACAATACAATCCACAGTATCTATCTGTATTGGAGAGAGGGGAAACAATACAATCCACAGTATCTATCTGTATTGGAGAGAGGGGGAAACAATACAATCCACAGTATCTATCTGTATTGGAGAGGGGAAACAATACAATCCACAGTATCTATCTGTATTGGAGAGAGGGGGAAACAATACAATCCACAGTATCTATCTGCACTGGAGAGAGGGGGAAACAATACAATCCACAGTATCTATCTGCAGTGGAGAGAGGGGGGAAACAATACAATCCACAGTATCTATCTGCAGTGGAGAGAGAGGAAACAATACATTCCACAGTATCTATCTGTATTGGAGAGACGGGAAACAATACAATCCACAGTATCTATCTGCAGTGGAGAGAGGGGGAAACAATACAATCCACAGTATCTATCTGTATTGGAGAGAGGGGGAAACAATACAATCCACAGTATCTATCTGTATTGGAGAGACGGGAAACAATACAATGCACAGTATCTATCTGCACTGGAGAGACAGGAAACAATACAATCCACAGTATCTATCTGTATTGGAGAGACAGGAAACAATACAATCCACAGTATCTATCTGTATTGGAGAGAGGGGGAAACAATACAATCCACAGTATCTATCTGTATTGGAGAGACGGGAAACAATACAATCCACAGTATCTATCTGTATTGGAGAGACGGGAAACAATACAATCCACAGTATCTATTGAACAACAGGTGGGGTTGTATTGTACTGAACAACAGGTGGGGTTGTATTGTACTGAACAACAGGTGGGGTTGTATTGTACTGAACAACAGGTGGGGTTGTATTGTACTGAACAACAGGTGGGGTTGTATTGTACTGAACAACAGGTGGGGTTGTATGGTACTGAACAACAGGTGGGGTTGTATGGTACTGAACAACAGGTGGGGTTGTATGGTACTGAACAACAGGTGGGGTTGTATGGTACTGAACAACAGGTGGGGTTGTATTGTACTGAACAACAGGTGGGGTTGTATTGTACTGAACAACAGGTGGGGTTGTATTGTACTGAACAACAGGTGGGGTTGTATGGTACTGACCAACAGGTGGGGTTGTATTGTACTGAACAACAGGTGGGGTTGTATTGTACTGAACAACAGGTGGGGTTGTATTGTAGTGAACAACAGGTGGGGTTGTATTGTAGTGAACAACAGGTGGGGTTGTAGTGAACAACAGGTGGGGTTGTACTGAACAACAGGTGGGGTTGTACTGAACAACAGGTGGGGTTGTACTGAACAACAGGTTGTATTGTACTGAACAACAGGTGGGGTTGTATGGTACTGAACAACAACAGGTGGGGTTGTACGGTACTGAACAACAGGTGGGGTTGTACTGTACTGAACAACAGGTGGGGTTGTATTGTACTGAACAACAGGTGGGGTTGTATGGTACTGAACAACAGGTGGGGTTGTATGGTACTGAACAACAGGTGGGGTTGTATGGTACTGAACAACAGGTGGGGTTGTATGGTACTGAACAACAGGTGGGGTTGTATGGTACTGAACAACAGGTGGGGTTGTATTGTACTGAACAACAGGTGGGGTTGTATTGTACTGAACAACAGGTGGGGTTGTATTGTACTGAACAACAGGTGGGGTTGTATGGTACTGAACAACAGGTGGGGTTGTATTGTACTGAACAACAGGTGGGGTTGTATGTTACTGAACAACAGGTGGGGTTGTATGGTACTGAACAACAGGTGGGGTTGTATGGTACTGAACAACAGGTGGGGTTGTATGGTACTGAACAACAGGTGGGGTTGTATTGTACTGAACAACAGGTGGGGTTGTATGGTACTGAACAACAGGTGGGGTTGTATTGTACTGAACAACAGGTGGGGTTGTATTGTACTGAACAACAGGTGGGGTTGTATGGTACTGAACAACAGGTGGGGTTGTATGGTACTGAACAACAGGTGGGGTTGTATGTTACTGAACAACAGGTGGGGTTGTATTGTACTGAACAACAGGTGGGGTTGTATGGTACTGAACAACAGGTGGGGTTGTATGGTACTGAACAACAGGTGGGGTTGTATTGTACTGAACAACAGGTGGGGTTGTATTGTAGTGAACAACAGGTGGGGTTGTATTGTAGTGAACAACAGGTGGGGTTGTATGGTACTGAACAACAGGTGGGGTTGTATGGTACTGAACAACAGGTGGGGTTGTATTGTACTGAACAACAGGTGGGGTTGTACTGAACAACAGGTGGGGTTGTATGGTACTGAACAACAGGTGGGGTTGTATGGTACTGAACAACAGGTGGGGTTGTATTGTACTGAACAACAGGTGGGGTTGTATTGTACTGAACAACAGGTGGGGTTGTATTGTGCTGAACAACAGGTGGGGTTGTATTGTGCTGAACAACAGGTGGGGTTGTATGGTACTGAACAACAGGTGGGGTTGTATGGTACTGAACAACAGGTGGGGTTGTATGGTACTGAACAACAGGTGGGGTTGTATGGTACTGAACAACAGGTGGGGTTGTATTGTACTGAACAACAGGTGGGGTTGTATTGTACTGAACAACAGGTGGGGTTGTACTGAACAACAGGTGGGGTTGTATTGTACTGAACAACAGGTGGGGTTGTATGGTACTGAACAACAGGTGGGGTTGTATTGTACTGAACAACAGGTGGGGTTGTACTGAACAACAGGTGGGGTTGTACTGAACAACAGGTGGGGTTGTATGTTACTGAACAACAGGTGGGGTTGTATTGTGCTGAACAACAGGTGGGGTTGTATTGTACTGAACAACAGGTGGGGTTGTATTGTACTGAACAACAGGTGGGGTTGTATGGTACTGAACAACAGGTGGGGTTGTATGGTACTGAACAACAGGTGGGGTTGTATGGTACTGAACAACAGGTGGGGTTGTACTGAACAACAGGTGGGGTTGTACTGAACAACAGGTGGGGTTGTATGGTACTGAACAACAGGTGGGGTTGTATGGTACTGAACAACAGGTGGGGTTGTATGGTACTGAACAACAGGTGGGGTTGTACTGAACAACAGGTGGGGTTGTATGGTACTGAACAACAGGTGGGGTTGTACTGTGTGAATTCTTTAGTCTGTCAGTCCTGAGAAATGAATTGACCCCCAACTTGTTGCTGTTTTTCTCAGGAATAATTCATTTCACTGATTTTGTTTTGCCAATCAGTCAAATAGGGTTTTCCTCCCTCCCACTTCCCCTCATACCTCCTAACTCCTCCTAACTCCCTCTCCTCCTCCCCTCCTACCTCCTCTTCTCCTCTTCTCCTCCTCCTGCCGCCTCCTAACTCCTCCTCCTCCCCTCCTTCCTCCCCTTCTCCTCCTCCCCTCCTTCCTCCCCTTCTCCTCCTCCCCTCCTTCCTCCCCTTCTCCTGCCTCCTCCTCCTCCTTCCTCCTCCTTCCTCCTCCTTCCTCCCCTCCTTCCTCCTCCTCCTCCCCTCCTTCCTCCCCTCCTTCCTCCCCTCCCCTCCTCCTCCTCTCCTCCTCCCCTCCTCCTACCTCCTAACTCCCCCTCCTCCTCCTCCCCTCCTTCCTCCCCCCTCCTACCTCCTAACTCCTCCTCCTCCTACCTCCTAACTCCTCCTCCTCCTCCTCCCCTCCTTCCTCCCCCTCCCCCTTCCTCCCCTCCCCCTCCTCCTCCTCTCCTCCTCCCCTCCTCCTACCTCCTAACTCCCCCTCCTCCTCCCCTCCTTCCCTCCTTCTCCTCCCCTCCTCCTCCTCCCCTCCTAACTCCCCCTCCTCCTCCTCCTCCTCCTTCCTCCTCTTCTCCTCTTAGTCCCCAGCATTATTGTGGAAACAGTGAGGGATAGATTGTGTAGTGTACAGGATATGAGTAATAACTGAAGGAACGTTGTGGGAAACAGGCAGTGCTCAGTGTTCCAGGTTCCTCCTAGTAGGTCCCTATGTAAACCATTATGACCAGCTGCTCCTGGGAGATCCCTCCAATCATGGAAAGGTGCTGATTTCAACAGAATGGACGGCTGTGTTGTAAGAGTCTCACACGAGAGAGAGAGAGGGGGGAGAGAGAGAGAAGGAGGGAGAGAGAGAGAGAAGGAGGGAGAGAGAGGGGGAGAGAGAGAGGGGAGAGAGAGAGAAGGAGGGAGAGAGAGGGGGAGAGAGAGAGGGGAGAGAGAGGAGAGAGAGAGAGAGAGAGAGAGGGGGGAGAGGGAGAGAGAAGGGGGGGGAGAGGGAGAGAGAAGGAGGGAGAGAGAGGGGAGGGAGAGGGGGAGAGAGAGAGAGGGGGGAGAGAGAGGGGGAGAGGGGGGAGAGAGAGGGGGAGAGAGGGAGGGAGAGAGAGGGGAGGGAGCGAGGGAGGGAGGGAAAGAGAGGGAGAGCGAGAGAGAGGGTGGGAGGGAGGGATGGATGGAGGGAGAGAGCGGGAGGGAGAGAGAGGGGAGGGAGGGAGAGAGAGGGGAGGGAGAGAGCGAGGGAGGGAGAGAGATGAGAGGGAGAGGGAGGGAGAGAGCGAGAGAGGGGGAGGGAGGGAGAGAGGGGAGGGAGGGAGAGCGCGAGAGAGGGGGAGGGAGGGAGAGAGCGAGAGGGAGGGAGGGAAAGAGAGGGAGAGCGAGAGAGAGGGTGGGAGGGATGGAGGGAGGGAAAGAGAGGGAGAGCGAGAGAGAGGGAGGGAGGGAGAGAGCGAGGGAGAGAGAGAGAGAACACTGTTCTGTGTGATTCCCTGTCCATGCTCTAGGTGTGTGTTATGTCTGAATGTGTATGTGTGTTGGTATTAGCAGCAGATGGTTGTGTTTTAAAGTAGTTACCTCGCTCTCTTTCGCTCGCCTCTCTCTCCCTCTCTCCCTCTCCCTCTCTCCCTCTCCCTCTCCCTCTCTCCCTCTCCCTCTCTCCCTCTCTCTCTCTCGCCTCTCTCTCTCTTTCTCTCTTGCCTCTCTCTCTTTCTCTCCTCTCTCACCTCTCTCTCGCCTCTCTCTCTTCCTCTCTCTCTCTCTTCCTCCCCCCCATCATCCAGATGTTCAGGACTACAGTCCAGTACCTCAGTAGCAGTAAGTACTTCGTTCTTAATGATCCCCCTGTTCCAGGTTATTAAAGCAGCAGGATGTCTGTGGTCTAAACCCCCTATAGTTAGAGAACCAGCCCTCTGTGGTCTAAACCCCCTATAGTTAGAGAACCAGCCCTCTGTGGTCTAAACCCCCTATAGTTAGAGAACCAGTCCTCTGTGGTCTAAACCCCCTATAGTTAGAGAACCAGCCCTCTGTGGTCTAAACCCCCTATAGTTAGAGAACCAGCCCTCTGTGGTCTAAACCCCCTATAGTTAGAGAACCAGCCCTCTGTGGTCTAAACCCCCTATAGTTAGAGAACCAGCCCTCTGTGGTCTAAACCCCCTATAGTTAGAGAACCAGCCCTCTGTGGTCTAAACCCCCTATAGTTAGAGAACCAGCCCTCTGTGGTCTAAACAGCCCAGCCCCAGTCCTCTGCCCAGCTCTAGCCCAGTCCTGTCCTCTGCCCAGCTCTAATCTAGCCCAGTCCTGTCCTCTGCCCCAGCTCTAGCCCAGTCCTGTCCTCTGCCCAGCTCTAGCCCAGTCCTGTCCTCTGCCCAGCTCTAGTCTGGCCCCAGTCCTGTCCTCTGCCCAGCTCTAGCCCAGTCCTGTCCTCTGCCCCAGCTCTAGCCCAGTCCTGTCCTCTGCCCAGCTCTAGCCCAGTCCTGTCCTCTGCCCAGCTCTAGTCTGGCCCCAGTCCTGTCCTCTGCCCAGCTCTAGCCCAGTCCTGTCCTCTGCCCCAGCTCTAGCCTGGCCCCAGTCCTGTCCTCTGCCCCAGCTCTAGCCTGGCCCCAGTCCTGTCCTCTGCCCATGCTCTAGCCTGGCCCCAGTCCTGTCCTCTGCCCAGCTCTAGCCCAGTCCTGTCCTCTGCCCCAGCTCTAGCCCAGTCCTTTCCTCTGCCCAGCTCTAGCCTGGCCCCAGTCCTGTCCTCTGCCCAGCTCTAGCCCAGTC
This sequence comes from Salmo salar, assembly GCF_905237065.1. NCBI lineage: Eukaryota > Metazoa > Chordata > Actinopteri > Salmoniformes > Salmonidae > Salmo > Salmo salar. The sequence goes on from NW_025548635.1 coordinate 252,554, forward strand.
CTGTCCTCTGCCCCAGCTCTAGCCCAGTCCTGTCCTCTGCCCCAGCTCTAGCCTGGCCCCAGTCCTGTCCTCGGCCCAGCTCTAGCCTGGCCCCAGTCCTGTCCTCTGCCCTGCTCTAATCTAGCCCAGTCCTGTCCTCTGCCCAGCTCTAGCCCAGTCCTGTCCTCTGCCCCAGCTCTAGCCTGGCCCCAGTCCTGTCCTCTGCCCTGCTCTAGCCTGGCCCCAGTCCTGTCCTCTGCCCTGCTCTAATCTAGCCCAGTCCTGTCCTCTGCCCAGCTCTAGCCCAGTCCTGTCCTCTGCCCCAGCTCTAGCCCAGTCCTGTCCTCTGCCCAGCTCTAGCCCAGTCCTGTCATCTGCCCAGCTCTAGCCCAGTCCTGTCCTCTGCCCCAGCTCTAGCCCTGGCCCCAGTCCTGTCCTCTGCCCTGCTCAAATCTGGCCCCAGTCCTGTCCTCTGCCCCAGCTCTAGCCCTGGCCCCAGTCCTGTCCTCTGCCCTGCTCAAATCTAGCCCAGTCCTGTCCTCTGCCCCAGCTCTAGCCCAGTCCTTTCCTCTGCCCAGCTCTAGCCCAGTCCTGTCCTCTGCCCCAGCTCTAGCCTGGCCCCAGTCCTGTCCTCTGCCCAGCTCTAGCCTGGCCCCAGTCCTGTCCTCTGCCCTGCTCTAATCTAGCCCAGTCCTGTCCTCTGCCCAGCTCTAGCCCAGTCCTGTCCTCTGCCCCAGCTCTAGCCTGGCCCCAGTCCTGTCCTCTGCCCTGCTCTAGCCTGGCCCCAGTCCTGTCCTCTGCCCTGCTCTAATCTAGCCCAGTCCTGTCCTCTGTCCAGCTCTAGCCCAGTCCTGTCCTCTGCCCCAGCTCTAGCCCAGTCCTGTCCTCTGCCCCAGCTCTAGCCCAGTCCTGTCCTCTGCCCCAGCTCTAGCCTGGCCCCAGTCCTGTCCTCTGCCCTGCTCTAGCCTGGCCCCAGTCCTGTCCTCTGCCCTGCTCTAATCTAGCCCAGTCCTGTCCTCTGTCCAGCTCTAGCCCAGTCCTGTCCTCTGCCCCAGCTCTAGCCCAGTCCTGTCCTCTGCCCAGCTCTAGCCCAGTCCTGTCCTCTGCCCAGCTCTAGCCTGGCCCCAGTCCTGTCCTCTGCCCAGCTCTAGCCCTGGCCCCAGTCCTGTCCTCTGCCCAGCTCTAGCCTGGCCCCAGTCCTGTCCTCTGCCCAGCTCTAGCCCTGGCCCCAGTCCTGTCCTCTGCCCAGCTCTAGCCTGGCCCCAGTCCTGTCCTCTGCCCAGCTCTAGCCTGGCCCCAGTCCTGTCCTCTGCCCAGCTCTAGCCTGGCCCCAGTCCTGTCCTCTGCCCAGCTCTAGCCCTGGCCCCAGTCCTAACCACTCACTCAGACTATGAACTGTGGACAGGTCAGGAAATAAAACCCAACGTCGTTTAAAACCAACTCTGAGGAAAACAGAAGTCTAGTTTGTGAAATTTAAACAGCTAATTTCTCGTTTTGCATTTCCTTTGCTATTGCTGGTAGAGTCAGTGTAACAGTGTGTTTTAATATGCTAATGTATTGACATAAGGACTACTGGGAGTCTGGAGAGGGAGGCCTGCTGTAATGTGGAGAGGGAGGCCTGCTGTAATGTGGAGAGGGAGGCCTGCTGTAATGTGGAGAGGGAGGCCTGCTGTAATGTGGAGAGGGAGGCCTGCTGTAATGTGGAGAGGGAGGCCTGCTGTAACGTGGAGAGGGAGGCCTGCTGTAATGTGGAGAGGGAGGCCTGCTGTAATGTGGAGAGGGAGGCCTGCTGTAATGTGGAGAGGGAGGCCTGCTGTAACGTGGAGAGGGAGGCCTGCTGTAACGTGGAGAGGGAGGCCTGCTGTAATGTGGAGAGGGAGGCCTGCTGTAATGTGGAGAGGGAGGCCTGCTGTAATGTGGAGAGGGAGGCCTGCTGTAATGTGGAGAGGGAGGCCTGCTGTAATGTGGAGAGGGAGGCCTGCTGTAATGTGGAGAGGGAGGCCTGCTGTAATGTGGAGAGGGAGGCCTGCTGTAATGTGGAGAGGGAGGCCTGCTGTAATGTGGAGAGGGAGGCCTGCTGTAATGTGGAGAGGGAGGCCTGCTGTAATGTGGAGAGGGAGGCCTGCTGTAATGACTGTAACGTGGAGAGGGAGGCCTGCTGTAACGTGGAGAGGAGGCCTGCTGTAACGTGGAGAGGGAGGCCTGCTGTTCCCTATATAGTGCACTACTTTTGACCAGGGAATAGGGTGGTATTTTGGACGCCCCCACAGTCGAGCCCTAAAGCCCGTCTACCCTCGTCTTCTCTCTAGAAACACAACACGTGCCAGCCAGCTCCTAAATGACCTCACGTCTCTCGCTGCGATCAACATTTCTCTAAAACACAATAACAACGAGGAAAATCTGGTTTTAATTCATCCACCAGTCAAAGTCGTTGTTCACCAATAATAATAATAATAATAATAAAAACAGGTGCATAATGATTCGTTTTAAACAGTCCACGTGCTCTCGACATCTCTCCTGCACGTTTTAAACACTCTAAACTAAACAGTCCCAACAAGCTACTCCGCCCTTCATCCCCTGCCCGTCTCTCCGTTGAAGGGGACTTTTTAACACACATACGGCGGCGGGGCACGTGGAACTGAACGGTAGTGCCGCGGCTTCCCGCTCTTCTCTGGGTTCTGTCGTTAAATCCAGATTGCTTCAGACACTAGTTTCTTTGGACAGGACTGATGTTCGGTTAGAACAGCCCGTAGCTGCTGGGAAGCGTTTTTTAATAAATAAAGATATAGTACTTTTTTGTTTTAATACCAAAAAATACACTTGATTATAGAAAACATTTCATGACGTTAGACTGACCAGGTGAAAGCGATGATCCCTTATTGATGTTTCACCTGTTAAATCCACTTCAATCAGTGTTGAGGTGTCAGTTATTTAACAGGTAAATGGTGTCAGTAGATTATTTAAATGGTGTCAGTGGGTTATTTAACAGTGAAATGGTGTCAGTAGATTATTTAAATGGTGTCAGTAGGTTATTTAACAGGTAAATGGTTAGTGTATAACAGTAAATGGTGTCAGTAGATTATTTAAATGGTGTCAGTAGGTTATTTAACAGGTAAATGGTGTCAGTAGGTTATTTAACAGGTAAATGGTGTCAGTAGGTTATTTAACAGGTAAATGGTGTCAGTGGGTTATTTAACAGTGAAATGGTGTCAGTGGGTTATTTAACAGTGAAATGGTGTCAGTGGGTTATTTAACAGTTGAATGGTGTCAGTAGATTATTTAAATGGTGTCAGTAGGTTATTTAACAGGTAAATGGTGTCAGTAGGTTATTTAACAGGTAAATGGTGTCAGTGGGTTATTTAAATGGTGTCAGTGGGTTATTTAACAGTGAAATGGTGTCAGTAGATTATTTAAATGGTGTCAGTAGGTTATTTAACAGGTAAATGGTGTCAGTAGGTTATTTAACAGTTAAATGGTGTCAGTAGATTATTTAAATGGTGTCAGTAGGTTATTTAACAGGTAAATGGTGTCAGTAGGTTATTTAACAGGTAAATGGTGTCAGTAGGTTATTTAACAGGTAAATGGTGTCAGTGGGTTATTTAACAGTGAAATGGTGTCAGTGGGTTATTTAACAGTGAAATGGTGTCAGTGGGTTATTTAACAGTTGAATGGTGTCAGTAGATTATTTAAATGGTGTCAGTAGGTTATTTAACAGGTAAATGGTGTCAGTAGGTTATTTAACAGGTAAATGGTGTCAGTGGGTTATTTAACAGTTAAATGGTGTCAGTAGATTATTTAAATGGTGTCAGTAGGTTATTTAACAGGTAAATGGTGTCAGTAGGTTATTTAACAGGTAAATGGTGTCAGTAGGTTATTTAACAGGTAAATGGTGTCAGTGGGTTATTTAACAGTGAAATGGTGTCAGTGGGTTATTTAACAGTGAAATGGTGTCAGTGGGTTATTTAACAGTTGAATGGTGTCAGTGGGTTATTTAACAGGTAAATGGTGTCAGTGGGTTATTTAACAGGTAAATGGTGTCAGTGGGTTATTTAACAGTTAAATGGTGTCAGTGGGTTATTTAACAGTGAAATGGTGTCAGTAGATTATTTAAATGGTGTCAGTGGGTTATTTAACAGTGAAATGGTGTCAGTGGGTTATTTAACAGTGAAATGGTGTCAGTGGGTTATTTAACAGTGAAATGGTGTCAGTGGGTTATTTAACAGTTAAATAGAGGGCTGCGGTGCATCCTGGGATGAGGGGCGTCTTGGGACAGAAGATGGTTGGTTGGCTGGACCTGGAGGAGTCTGTCTCTCTGACGGGGCTGTTACCTCATATATATATATCTCACTCACTCACTCACTCACTCACTCACTCACCCACCAAGTGCATTTTACCAGTAAACCTGTGGTCTCATAGGTCTTCACAAGTATCCCCTGTGGACAGGCCAAGTACCCCCAAGGGTCCTAGTACCCCTGGCTGGGAACCACTGCGCTAGTCAGTCCATCACACAGTGGAGCGGAGCTGCTGCCTGGTGCTCTCTCCTCCTCCTCTTCCTCCCTGCCTGGTGCTCTCTCCTCCTCCTCCTCCTCCTCCTCCCTGCCTGGTGCTCTCTCCTCTTCCTCCCTGCCTGGTGCTCTCTGCTCCTCCTCCTCCTCCCTGCCTGGTGCTCTCTGCTCCTCCTCCTCCTCCCTGCCTGGTGCTCTCTGCTCCTCCTCCTCCCTCCCTGCCTGGTGCTCTCTCCTCCTCCTCATCCTCCTCCTCCCTGCCTGGTGCTCTCTGCTCCTCCTCCTCCTCCCTGCCTGGTGCTCTCTCCTCCTCCTCCTCCTCCTCCTCCTCCCTGCCTGGTGCTCTCTCCTCCTCCTCCTCCTCCTCCCTGCCTGGTGCTCTCTGCTCCTCCTCCTCCTCCCTGCCTGGTGCTCTCTCCTCCTCCTCATCCTCCTCCTCCCTGCCTGGTGCTCTCTGCTCCTC
>NW_025548635.1:265000-280000 GCF_905237065.1 Salmo salar
CGGTATCGAAGTCAACATTTTTGTATCGTGACCACACACACACACACACACACACACACACACACACACACACACACACACACACACACACCTCGGCCGTCCCGCCTTGCCCAGTGTGAGGTAGAGGACCTGCAGCCGTGGGTAAATGAACTCTCCAACTCTTCTCCGCTCCATGTCCTCCAGCATGCCTTAATGGTCTCGTAATACATGGGAGGCTGTAAAAGGGGCTGAATTCAATAAAACAGTAGCTTTTCTCCTGCAGCCGGTAGCGTCTGGCCTGTTCTCTGGAGGCCCAGGGATTTTCCAAGCCATTAGGATCATGTTGTTGAGTATGCCGTCAACATGGCCATCGCCAAGCTACCTTTACCCTGAGACCAGCCCAGCGCAGAGCAGCGGAGCGGCCGCCAAATTATTCAACTGCTCTCCTGTGGAGTGAAGTCAAATATTCCTCTCTCTCTCTCTCTCTACCTGTCTCTCTCTCTGCCTGTCTCTCTCCTCTCTAGCTCTGCCTGTCTGTCTCTCTCCTCTAGCTCTGCCTGTCTGTCTCTCTCCTCTAGCTCTGCCTGTCTGTCTCTCTACCTGCCTCGCCCCTCTCTGCCTCGCTCCTCTTGGAACAGAGAACGGGCTGGAATAGCAACGTAGAGAAACATTTGCACATCTGGTCCGGGTGCTGGCAGGTTAGAAAAACAAAGAATAGAAAAGGGAGAGGGAGAGAGGGAGGGAGGGAGAGATGTAGAGAGGGAGAGAGGGAGGGATGGAGGGAGAGATGTAGAGAGGGAGGGAGAGAGGGAGGTAGAGAGGGAGGGATGGATGGAGGGAGAGATGTAGAGAGGGAGAGAGGGAGGGATGGAGGGAGAGATGTAGAGAGGGATGTAGAGAGGGAGAGAGGGAGGTAGAGAGGGAGGGATGGAGGGAGAGATGTAGAGAGGCGCGGGGGAGAGAGAGAGGGAGGGAGGGAGGGAGAGATGTAGTGTGGAAAAACCTACTAATACTTTTGACTTAACCCACCAATATGTGAGCGACAGGCTTGATTCAGTCTTATGTAGCAACATTTGAAATGCTGTTTTTTTACATTGGATAAAGTAGAAAATGTCCTTTTGAATGTTTTGGTACCTACTGGAGAGATCTTCTTTGTCTACGCCCATTCAGCATCCTTCACACCCTCTTAAGCCTTTAGCCCCACCCATCTCTTTAAGGATTCACATGTGAGGCCATGTGCTAAACAACTATTGGTGTGTTTGTAAATTTATTCTGGAGTGCCAGAGTGCACTCTGGGCGTTGGTAAACTCAGAGCGTTGTCAGATTGTCTGTTGGTAAACTCAGGGCGTTGCCAGATTGTCTGTTGGTCAACTCAGAGCGTTGTCAGATTGTCTGTTGGTAAACTCAGGGCGTTGCCAGATTGTCTGTTGGTAAACTCAGAGCGTTGCCAGATTGTCTGTTGGTAAACTCAGGGCGTTGCCAGATTGTCTGTTGGTAAACTCAGGGCGTTGCCAGATTGTCTGTTGGTAAACTCAGAGCGTTGCCAGATTGTCTGTTGGTAAACTCAGAGCGTTGCCAGATTGTCTGTTGGTAAACTCAGAGCGTTGCCAGATTGTCTGTTGGTAAACTCAGGGCGTTGTCAGATTGTCTGTTGGTAAACTCAGAGCGTTGCCAGATTGTCTGTTGGTAAACTCAGAGCGTTGTCAGATTGTCTGTTGGTAAACTCAGAGCGTTGTCAGATTGTCTGTTGGTAAACTCAGGGCGTTGCCAGATTGTCTGTTGGTAAACTCAGAGCGTTGCCAGATTGTCTGTTGGTAAACTCAGAGCGTTGCCAGATTGTCTGTTGGTAAACTCAGGGCGTTGCCAGATTGTCTGTTGGTAAACTCAGGGCGTTGCCAGATTGTCTGTTGGTAAACTCAGAGCGTTGCCAGATTGTCTGTTGGTAAACTCAGAGCGTTGCCAGATTGTCTGTTGGTAAACTCAGAGCGTTGTCAGATTGTCTGTTGGTAAACTCAGAGCGTTGCCAGATTGTCTGTTGGTAAACTCAGAGCGTTGTCAGATTGTCTGTTGGTAAACTCAGAGCGTTGCCAGATTGTCTGTTGGTAAACTCAGGCGCTGCTAGATTGTCTGTTGGTAAACTCAGAGCCCCTGGCCCTATTGCCTTCTGGTGCACTACTTTGGTCAGAGCCCTATGGCCCCCTATTTCCTGTCAGAGTGTCTGTTGGTAAACTCAGAGCGTTGTCAGATTGTCTGTTGGTAAACTCAGAGCGTTGTCTGTTGGTAAACTCTTCCCTACATAGTGCACTACTTTAGACCAGAGCCCTATGGCCCCCTATTTCCTTCATAGTGCACTACTTTAGACCAGAGCCCTATGGACCCCCTAATTCCCTTCATAGTGCACTACTTTAGATCAGAGCCCTATGGCCCCCTATTTCCTTCATAGTGCACTACTGTTGACTAGAGCCCTATGGCCCCCTATTCCCTACATAGTGCACTACTTTAGATCAGAGCCCTATGGCCCCCTATTCCCTTCATAGTGCACTACTGTTGACCAGAGCCCTATGGCACCCTATTCCCTACATAGTGCACTACTGTTGACTAGAGCCCTATGGCCCCCTATTCCCTTCATAGTGCACTACTGTTGACTAGAGCCCTATGGCCCCCTATTCCCTTCATAGTGCACTACCGTTGACCAGAGCCCTATGGCCCCCTATTCCCTACATAGTGCACTACTTTAGACCAGAGCCCTATGGGGGAATAGGGGGTCCGTTTGCGACGCAGCCTCTCAAAGCGAACAGACCTCCATGCTCCCTCCCTCCATCTCCTTTTGAAGTGGGCCTGTGTCCAATAGAGGAAGGTGTTTCATATGGAGGCCTAGCTGATAACACACTGCAGACTCCACAGTCAGTGTCCTTCGCCATTTCATTCTCTCTCTCTTCCTATCCAGGGAAATGAAAGGTTCCTCTCTTTTAATCTGGAGGTACTGACAGACTGCCGAGTGTTTCTCTCCCCCCCCAAAAAAAGGGGGCTGTATGATCTCCCCAGATGCTGTCGTTTGATGGAGATAAAATGCAGAAAGACTGGTGCTGTCATGTTAGCTAGCTGGAGCTCCACCGTTAGGACTAATACTGCAGCTAACTTTACGCTGGTGCTTTGAGTACTGCAGCTAACTTTACGCTGGTGCTTTGAATACTGCAGCTAACTTTACACTGGTGCTATGAGTACTGCAGCTAACTTTACACTGGTGCTTTGAATACTGCAGCTAACTTTACACTGGTGCTATGAGTACTGCAGCTAACTTTACACTGGTGCTATGAGTACTGCAGCTAACTTTACACTGGTGCTATGAGTACTGCAGCTAACTTTACACTGGTGCTATGAGTACTGCAGCTAACTTTACGCTGGTGCTTTGAGTACTGCAGCTAACTTTACACTGGTGCTATGAGTACTGCAGCTAACTTTACACTGGTGCTATGAGTACTGCAGCTAACTTTACACTGGTGCTATGAGTACTGCTGACTTACTGCAGTTTGAATACTGTCGAGTTACTGCGGTTTGAATGCTGCTTACTGTAATTTGCGGTGTCGGTTTGAATGCTGTTTACTGTAATTTACAGTGGCGGTTTGAATGCTACAATACTATTGCCAACCACGGCTCCACCTTTACTCCCTTGTGCTCTGTAGTCATGGACCTCGTCCGCACGTCGCTCAGAGGAGGTGACGTGGTATGTAAACTAAAACAGTAACTCCTCCTTAGACGCCTGTGGCCTTGTTTCCTTAATGTTCCCTTCGTTCTTCTTCTCACGTGTGTCTCTGTTTTCACAGACACCCAAGTAATCACCCGTGTGTGTGTATATACACAGCCTTCAGAAAGTATTCAAACCCATTGACTTTATCCACATCTCATTGCTGTTGTTACAGCCTGGAATAAAAAAAAAAAATGGATTCAATTGAGATTGTTTTGTCACTGGCCTACCCACAATACCCCATAATGTCAAAGTGGATTTATTTTTAGAATTATTATTCTTTACAAATTAATTAAAAAAATAAAAAATAAAAAAAGTAAAGCTGAAATGTCTTAAATCAAAAAGTATTCAATCCCTTTGTTATGGCATAAATAAGTTCGGCAGTAAAACATGGACTTAACATGTCACATTTGAAGTTGTATTGGACTCACTCTGTGTTCAATTGATAGTGTTTAACATAACTACCTCGTCTCTGTACCCCCACACACACACACACACACATATAATTATCTGGTCCCTCAGTCCAGCAGTGAATTTCAAACACAGATTCAACCACAAAGACCAGGGAGGTTTTCCAATGCCTCGCAAAGAAGGGCACCTATTGGTAGATGGGTAAAAGTAAAAAAAAAAGCAGACATTGAATATCCCTTTGAGCATGGTGAAGTTATTAATTACACTTTGGATGGTGTATCAATACACCCAGTCACTACAAAGATACAGGCGTCCCTTCCTAACTCAGTTGCCGGAGAGGAAGGAAACCGCTCAGGGATTTCACCATGAGGCCAACGGTCACTTCAAAACAGTTACAGAGTTTTAATGTCTGTTATAGGAGAAAACTGAGTATTGATCAACAACATTGTAGTTACTCCACAATACAAACCTGATTTACAGAGGGAAAAGAAGGAAGTCTGTACAGAATAAAAAATATTCCAGAACATGCATCCTGTTTGTATTAAGGGACTAAAATTAAAACTGTAAAAAATGTTACTTCATGTCCTGAATACAAAGTGTTATGTTCGGGGGCAAATACAACACACCACTGAGTATCACTCTTGATATTGTCAAGCATGGTGGTGGCTGCATCATGTTATGGGTATGCTTGTCATCGTTAAGGACTAGGGAGTTTAAAAAAAATAAAAAGATACAGAATAGAGTTAAGCACAGAGGAAAATCTGGTTCAGTCTGCTTTCCATCACACACTGGGAGACAGATTCACCTTTCAGCAGGACAATAACCTAAAACACAAGGCCAAACACACACTGGGAGATGAATTCACCTTTCAGCAGGACAATAACCTAAAACACAAGGCCAAATCTACACTGGAGTTACTTACCAAGAAGACAGTAAATGTTCCTGAGTTGCCAAATTACAGTTGATTTTAAATCGGCTTGTAAATCTATGGCAAGACTTAAAAATGCCTGGCAATGATCAACAACCAATTTGATCGAGCTTGAAGAAAGAAAGAAATGTACAATCCAGGTGTGGAAAGGTCTTGAAGACTGACCCAGAAAGACTCACGGCTGAAGACTGAACCCAGAAAGACTCACGGCTGAAGACTGAACCCAGAAAGACTCACGGCTGAAGACTGAACCCAGAAAGACTCACGGCTGAAGACTGAACCCAGAAAGACTCACGGCTGAAGACTGACCCCAGAAAGACTCACGGCTGAAGACTGAACCCAGAAAGACTCACGGCTGAAGACTGAACCCAGAAAGACTCACGGCTGAAGACTGAACCCAGAAAGACTCACGGCTGAAGACTGACCCCAGAAAGACTCACGGCTGAAGACTGAACCCAGAAAGACTCACGGCTGAAGACTGAACCCAGAAAGACTCACGGCTGAAGACTGAACCCAGAAAGACTCACGGCTGAAGACTGAACCCAGAAAGACTCACGGCTGAAGACTGAACCCAGAAAGACTCACGGCTGAAGACTGAACCCAGAAAGACTCACGGCTGAAGACTGAACCCAGAAAGACTCACGGCTGAAGACTGAACCCAGAAAGACTCACGGCTGAAGACTGAACCCAGAAAGACTCAAGACTCTTCTCCTTCATGATAATTTGCCATTTACCTTGAATCATATGATTTATTATTCTCGTCTTCTATTGTTGTTGTCTCCAGAGGCCACTAGGCTGTAAATAGGAGCTAGGTGATCAGATCACGTGGAAACATCAGTCACCTCTCTAATCCTCCTGAATTATGGATTAAAGTGAACCACAAGTAATTCATCTCTCCCTCTTTTCCTGAGTGCTCCGAACTCCTTTCTTCCTCAAATATTTATTGGTTAAACCCCTTCTCATGATTTATGCGGTTGTGTTTTTTTGTTTAAACCCCTCTCCTTTCCTTGGGTTGCTGAAGCACGGAGGTTCCACCTGAAGTCCTCGTTTGAATACTGCTTACTTTACAGTGGCACTTTGAGTGCTGCTCACTTCACAAACGACTGTGTCTGTGGTCTGTGGTAACAGATCACACCGATCGGGCTCCTCTCCCTTCAGAGACCAGTGGTGTATTTTATGGGAGGGTTCTGGAGGAAACACTGTCATGCTTTATGTGTCTGGTTGTGTAATGAAAATAGAGAGGTGGTCTGTGGGGGAGCTATCTGTATGTCTGAGTGGATGACTGTGTGTGTGGACGGCCTGCAGTTTCAGGCCCCCCTGCCCCCCATCAGCTCTGGAAACCGCCAGAGCCCCCTACCCTACCCTACCCTATACCACCCTACCCTACCCTATACCACCCTACCCTACCCTATACTACCCTATACCACCCTACCCTACCCTACCCTATACTACCCTACCCTACCCTACCCTACCCTATACCACCCTATCCTACCCTATACCACCCTACCCTATACTACCCTACCCTATACTACCCTACCCTACCTTATACCACCCTACCCTACCCTACCCTATACCACCCTACCCTACCCTACCCTATCCCCCTTACCCTACCCTATACTACCCTACCCTACACTACCCTATACCACCCTACCCTACCCTACCCTATACTACCCTACCCCACCCTACCCTACCCTATACTACCCTACCCTACCCTATACCACCCTACCCTACCCTATACTACCCTACCCTACCCTATCCTACCCTATACTACCCTATACTACCCTACCCTACCCTACCCTACCCTATACCACCCTACCCTACCCTATACCACCCTACCCTGTACCACCCTACCCTACCCTATACTACCCTACCCTACCCTACCCTATACCACCCACCCTACCCTATACCACCCTACCCTACCCTATACTACCCTACCCTACCCTACCCTATACCACCCTACCCTACCCTATACTACCCTACCCGACCCTACCCTACCCTATCCTACCATACACTACCCTACCCTATACCACCCTACCCTACCCTATACTACCCTACCCTACCCTATACCACCCTACCCTACCCTACCCTATACCACCCTACCCTACCCTATACCACCCTACCCTACCCTATACTACCCTACCCTACCCTACCCTACCCTATACCACCCTACCCTACCCTACCCTACCCTATACCTACCCTACCCTACCCTATACCACCCTACCCTACCCTGTACCACCCTGCCCTATACTACCCTGCCCAACCCTACCCTATACCACCCTACCCTACCCTATACCACCCTACCCTACCCTACCCTATACCACCCTACCCTACCCTACCCTGTACCACCCTACCCTACCCTATACTACCCTACCCTACCCTACCCTGTACCACCCTACCCTACCCTATACTACCCTACCCTGCCCTCACCCTACCCTATACCACCCTACCCTACCCTATACCACCCTACCCTACCCTATACTACCCTACCCTACCCTACCCTATCCTACCATACACTACCCTACCCTATACCACCCTGCCCTATACTACCCTATACCACCCTACCCTATTACCCTACCCTACACTACCCTACCCTATACTACCCTATATCACCCTACCCTACCCTATACTACCCTACCCTACCCTACCCTACCCTATCCTACCCTACCCTACCCTATACCACCCTACCCTATACTATACTACCCTACCCTACACTACCCTATACCTCCCTACCCTATACTACCCTACCCTACACAACCCTACCCTATACCACCCCTGTACTACCCTACCCTACCCTATACTACCCTACCCTACCCTATACCACCCTACCCTATACTATACTACCCTACCCTACACTACCCTACCCTATACTACCCTACACTACCCTACACTACCCTACACTACCCTACACTACCCTACACTACACTACCCTACACTACCCTACCCTACACTACCCTACACTACCCTACCCTACACTACCCTACACTACCCTACACCACACTACCCTATACTACCCTACACTACCCTACACTACCCTACCCTACACTACCCTACCCAACCCTACACTACCCTACATTACCCTACCCTACACTGCCCTATACTACCCTACACTACCCTATACTACCCTATACTACCCTACCCCTACCCTACACTACCCTACCCTACACTACCCTATACTTCCCTACACTACCCTACCCTACACTACCCAACCCTACACGACCCTACACTAACCTACCCTACACTACCCAACCCTACACTACCATACACTACCCAACCCTACACTACCATACACTACCCAACCCTACACTACCCTACACTACCCTACACTACCCTATACTACCCTACACTACCCTACACTACCCAACCCTACACTACCCTACACTACCCAACCCTACACTACCCTACACTACCCTACCCTACACTACCCTACACTCCCCTACCCTACACTACCCTACACTACCCTACACTACCCAACCCTACACTACCCTACACTGCCCTACCCTACACTACCCTACACTACCCTGCCCTACACCACCCTACACTACCCTACCCTACACTCCTACCCTATACTACCCTACACTACACTACCCTACACTACCCTACCCTACACTACCCTACACTCCCCCTACCCTACACTACCCTACACTACCCTACACTACCCAACCCTACACTACCCTACACTCCCCCTACCCTACACTACCCTACACTACCCTACCCCTGCCCAACCCTGTGTGTTCAAGTCCTCGTAGGTACTGGAAGTATTTCCAGAGTCTTTTAATTGTGAAATATGTATTTCTAAGTGTAGTTTAAAGTGATGTTTCATGGATCTCTCTGAAACCACTGCTGTAGGGGGGGGAGGAGGCCAGGCCTGGGTTGCTGGGTGATATACGAGCTGGGACATATCTTCAGCATGACGGAGCCCTGGACATGGAGAGGCAGCGGAGGAACGCTGGCAAGACCAGGGGGAGGGACCAGGGGAGGGACCAGGAACCAGGGGAGGGACCAGGAACCAGGGGAGGGACCGGAAACCAGGGGGAGGGACCAGAAACCAGGGGAGGGACCAGAAACCAGGGGGAGGGACCAGAAACCAGGGGGAGGGACCAGAAACCAGGGGGAGGGGCCGGAAACCAGGGGGAGGGGCCAGAAACCAGGGGTGAGGGACCAGGAACCAGGGGGAGGGACCAGGAACCAGGGGGAGGGACCAGAAACCAGGGGGAGGGACCAGAAACCACTACAGGACAAGCTACAGGAACACAGGGCTTAATGTCCTCCATCTGTAACACTACAGGAACACAGGGCTTAATGTCCTCCATCTGTAACACTACAGGAACACAGGGCTTATTGTCCTCCATCTGTAACACTACAGGAACACAGGGCTTATTGTCCTCCATCTGTAACACTACAGGAACACAGGGCTTAATGTCCTCCATCTGTAACACTACAGGAACACAGGGCTTATTGTCCTCCATCTGTAACACTACAGGAACACAGGGCTTATTGTCCTCCATCTGTAACACTACAGGAACACAGGGCTTAATGTCCTCCATCTGTAACACTACAGGAACACAGGGCTTAATGTCCTCCATCTGTAACACTACAGGAACACAGGGCTTAATGTCCTCCATCTGTAACACTACAGGAACACAGGGCTTATTGTCCTCCATCTGTAACACTACAGGAACACAGGGCTTATTGTCCTCCATCTGTAACACTACAGGAACACAGGGCTTAATGTCCTCCATCTGTAACACTACAGGAACACAGGGCTTATTGTCCTCCATCTGTAACACTACAGGAACACAGGGCTTATTGTCCTCCATCTGTAACACTACAGGAACACAGGGCTTAATGTCCTCCATCTGTAACACTACAGGAACACAGGGCTTATTGTCCTCCATCTGTAACACTACAGGAACACAGGGCTTATTGTCCTCCATCTGTAACACTACAGGAACACAGGGCTTAATGTCCTCCATCTGTAACACTACAGGAACACAGGGCTTATTGTCCTCCATCTGTAACACTACAGGAACACAGGGCTTAATGTCCTCCATCTGTAACACTACAGGAACACAGGGCTTAATGTCCTCCATCTGTAACACTACAGGAACACAGGGCTTATTGTCCTCCATCTGTAACACTACAGGAACACAGGGCTTATTGTCCTCCATCTGTAACACTACAGGACAAGCTACAGGAACACAGGGCTTATTGTCCTCCATCTGTAACACTACAGGAACACAGGGCTTATTGTCCTCCATCTGTAACACTACAGGAACACAGGGCTTAATGTCCTCCATCTGTAACACTACAGGAACACAGGGCTTAATGTCCTCCATCTGTAACACTACAGGAACACAGGGCTTATTGTCCTCCATCTGTAACACTACAGGAACACAGGGCTTATTGTCCTCCATCTGTAACACTACAGGAACACAGGGCTTATTGTCCTCCATCTGTAACACTACAGGAACACAGGGCTTAATGTCCTCCATCTGTAACACTACAGGAACACAGGGCTTAATGTCCTCCATCTGTAACACTACAGGAACACAGGGCTTATTGTCCTCCATCTGTAACACTACAGGAACACAGGGCTTATTGTCCTCCATCTGTAACACTACAGGAACACAGGGCTTAATGTCCTCCATCTGTAACACTACAGGACAAGCTACAGGAACACAGGGCTTATTGTCCTCCATCTGTAACACTACAGGAACACAGGGCTTAATGTCCTCCATCTGTAACACTACAGGAACACAGGGCTTAATGTCCTCCATCTGTAACACTACAGGAACACAGGGCTTAATGTCCTCCATCTGTAACACTACAGGAACACAGGGCTTAATGTCCTCCATCTGTAACACTACAGGAACACAGGGCTTATTGTCCTCCATCTGTAACACTACAGGAACACAGGGCTTAATGTCCTCCATCTGTAACACTACAGGAACACAGGGCTTAATGTCCTCCATCTGTAACACTACAGGAACACAGGGCTTAATGTCCTCCATCTGTAACACTACAGGAACACAGGGCTTATTGTCCTCCATCTGTAACACTACAGGAACACAGGGCTTATTGTCCTCCATCTGTAACACTACAGGAACACAGGGCTTATTGTCCTCCATCTGTAACACTACAGGAACACAAGGCTTCAATCTGTCCCTCTTTAGACTGTTGGCTCAGCCTGTTATCTCATGTCTGGGATTTTCATTCTCTGTCCGTCCATCCTTAACTCATTGTTCTACAAAGTAAAGTATTTTTGTCGGTCTGTGGTTGTCAACCAAACGTCAGTGACGAGATGAGGAGCTTTAATGAAAACCGTCTACACGTCTGTTTTGGCGCAGGCCGTCCGGGCCGGGCCTCTCACTCAACACTCCATCACGCTTTGAACGGCTAATCTTATTGATTTCTCCAGAATTCATGCCTGTCTGCCTGTCTGCCTGTCTGCCTGTCTGCCTGTCTGCCTGTCTGCCTGTCTGCCTGCCTGTCTGCCTGTCTGTCTGTCTGTCTGCCTGCCTGCCTGCCTGCCTGCCTGCCTGCCTGCCTGCCTGCCTGCCTGCCTGCCTGCCTGTCTGTCTGTCTGTCTGTCTGTCTGTCCGCTGCACGGACTGCCGTCAGGGGAATGTTATTTCAACCTTATTTCTGACGTTATGAACAAGTGGCGTCAGCATCATGGAACGGATGAATACATCTGCAACTGGAGACGGGGAGGAGGAAGAGGAGGAGGAGGAAGAGGACTGGTCTGTTCTCTGCTGTTAGAGGAGGAGGAGGAGGAGGAGGAAGAGGACTGGTCTGTTCTCTGCTGTTAGAGGAGGAAGAGGAGGAGGAGGAAGAGGACTTGTCTGTTCTCTGCTGTTAGAGGAGGAGGAGGAGGACTGGTCTGTTCTCTGCTGTTAGAGGAGGAGGAGGAGGAGGAGGAGGACTGGTCTGTTCTCTGCTGTTAGAGGAGGAGGAGGAGGAGGAGGACTGGTCTGTTCTCTGCTGTTAGAGGAGGAAGAGGAGGAGGACTGGTCTGTTCTCTGCTGTTAGAGGAGGAGGAGGAGGAAGAGGACTGGTCTGTTCTCTGCTGTTAGAGGAGGAGGAGGAGGACTGGTCTGTTCTCTGCTGTTAGAGGAGGAAGAGGAGGACTGGTCTGTTCTCTGCTGTTAGAGGAGGAAGAGGAGGAGGAGGAGGACTGGTCTGTTCTCTGCTGTTAGAGGAGGAAGAGGAGGAGGAGGAGGACTGGTCTGTTCTCTGCTGTTAGAGGAGGAGGAGGACTGGTCTGTTCTCTGCTGTTAGAGGAGGAAGAGGAGGAGGAGGAGGACTGGATGGAGGGATGAGGGATGATGGAGGGAGGGATGAGGGAGGAGGGATGAGGGAGGAGGGATGAGGGATGAGGGATGAGGGAGGAGGGAGGAGGGAGGAGGGATGAGGGAGGAGGGATGATAGCTATCCTTAAAGCCTCATTATGGTTCGCTGATCATCTTGTTCAATTAATTCAAGTGCTTTTTGACGAAGGTTTTTGACTTTATTCTTAGGCCTGTGTTGGGTTAACTGTAACTGGACAGACAGACAGACAGTAGGAAGACCAGAGGACAGACAGACAGACAGACAGTAGGAAGACCAGAGGACAGACAGACAGACAGTGGGAAGACCAGAGGACAGACAGACAGACAGACAGTAGGAAGACCAGAGGACAGACAGACAGACAGTAGGAAGACCAGAGGACAGACAGACAGACAGTGGGAAGACCAGAGGACAGACAGACAGACAGACAGTAGGAAGACCAGAGGACAGACAGACAGACAGTAGGAAGACCAGAGGACAGACAGACAGACAGTAGAGCTGTAGCCAGCTACTTTACAGGAAGTCAGAGTTGTTCTTGTCCCTCTGAATGAAATTGGGAGCGCTGCACTACTTTGTACCAGGGGACGATGAGTGAATGAGAACAGTGATAAGATGGACATGAAGCCAACAGACAGACAACAGAGGAACAAGACGAGAGATCAGTACAGCATTAAACCAGACATTCATAGATACTATGATATACAGGAACAGGCTGTACAGAACACACACACACACACACACACACACACACAAAACATCTGCAATGACACCCAAGTGCGCTACTTCAGACCAGGGCTCATAGGACTCTTGTTAAAGTAGTGCACTATATCCAATAGGGAATAGGGTTCCATTTAGGACAGAGACCCCATATTATTAACCACTGTAATGAATGAAGGAATTTCTTTATCAGCTGTCCTACTGGTCTGGCTCCCTGCTGTTTGTGTGGCCAACCCTCAGTCCCTATACCCTAACCCTCAGCCCTATACCCTAACCTCAGTCCCTATACCCTATCCTCAGTCCCTATACCCTACCCTCAGTCCCTATACCCTAACCCTCAGCCCTATACCCTACCCTCAGTCCTATACCCTACCCTCAGTCCCTATACCCTACCCTCAGTCCCTATACCCAACCCTCAGTCCTATACCCTACCCTCAGTCGCTATACCCTACCCTCAGTCCCTATACCCTAACCCTCAGCCCTATACCCTACCCTCAGTCCTATACCCTACCCTCAGTCCCTATACCCTACCCTCAGTCCCTATACCCTAACCCTCAGCCCTATACCCTAACCTCAGTCCCTATACCCTACCCTCAGTCCCTATACCCTACCCTCAGTCCCTATACCCTAACCCTCAGCCCTATACCCTAACCTCAGTCCCTATACCCTAACCTCAGTCCCTATACCCTACCCTCAGTCCCTATACCGTACCCTCAGTCCCTATACCCTACCCTCAGTCCCTATACCCTAACCTCAGTCCCTATACCCTAACCTCAGTCCCTATACCCTACCCTCAGTCCCTATACCCTACCCTCAGTCCCTATACCCTAACCTCAGTCCCTATACCCTAACCTCAGTCCCTATACCCTAACCTCAGTCCCTATACCCTACCCTCAGTCCTATACCCTACCCTCAGTCCCTATACCATAACCCTCAGCCCTATACCCTACCCTCAGTCCTATACCCTACCCTCAGCCCTATACCCCTACCCTCAGTCCCTATACCCTAACCCTCAGCCCTATACCCTACCCTCAGTCCTATACCCTACCCTCAGTCCCTATACCCTAACCCTCAGCCCTATACCCTACCCTCAGTCCTATACCCTACCCTCAGCCCTATACCCCAACCCTCAGTCCCTATACCCTACCCTCAGCCCTATACCCCAACCCTCAGCCCTATACCCTAACCTCAGTCCCTATACCCTACCCTCAGTCCTATACCCTACCCTCAGTCCCTATACCCTACCCTCAGCCCTATACCCCAACCCTCAGTCCTATACCCCAACCCTCAGTCATAATACCCTAACCCTAACCCTCAGTCCCTATACCCAAACCCACAGTCTCTATACCCTACCTTCAGTCCCTATACCCTAACCTCAGTCCCTATACCCCAACCCTCAGTCCCTATACCCTAACCCTCAATCCCTATACCCTAACCCTCAGCCCTATACCCCAACCCTCAGCCCTATACCCCAACCCTCAGTCCCTATACCCCAACCCTCAGTCCCTATACCCCACTGGGGGTTTTAATGTTACCAGAGCTACCCAATCCCCTCTACTGGGGGTTTTAATGTTACCAGAGCTACCCAACCCCCTCTACTGGGGGTTTTAATGTTACCAGAGCTACCCAATCCCCTCTACTGGGGTTTTAATGTTACCAGAGCTACCCAATCCCCTCTACTGGGGGTTTTAATGTTACCAGAGCTACCCAATCCCCTCTACTGGGGGTTTTAATGTTACCAGAGCTACCCAATCCCCTCTACTGGGGGTTTTAATGTTACCAGAGCTACCCAACCCCCTCTACTGGGGGTTTTAATGTTACCAGAGCTACCCAATCCCCTCTACTGGGGGTTTTAATGTTACCAGAGCTACCCAACCCCTCTACTGGGGGT